>NC_090880.1:40183526-40186026 GCF_036669935.1 Montipora foliosa | reverse complement strand
GGAAGTTTGGAAATATCGTAGGGAATATAAATCAGTCCACCCGATCGGAGATTAATTCAATATCCGTGGGGTATGCACATTTGTGACTACAAACAAAAAAAAGATTTCAGCCCGGTTTTAAGACGTGGATGCCTTCGGCATTCCACGTAATAATTAACAATGAGAACCTTCGCTCTCAAGGGCCACGGGTCAATAGCCCATTCGGCACGACTTTTCGCGAACAAACAAAAAAATGTTTTCCTTGTGATTAACATGTCAGTCAATTCAGAGAACCTTGAATTTCTTTTCGCTTCACATTTCACTTCTCGTTGTGACCTTCGTATTTCTCCGCGTCACGGCTAATCATGAATCCAGGTTTTCGAAGCAACTTTTCCGTTTTTTGGGAAAGAGATGTAGATCCAATGATCATGAATGAAGCACAAGACCGGTATAGGCCGGGGCAGTTGTTTTGGAGCCACCATTAAAGCAGAAATCTGCAGCAATTTTCGATGAACACCTTTGTGCTGGAAAAGACAGTTTTTATTAGTTTGCGCCTTTTTAGCAAGAAAGAAGGGTTACTCTCTGAGCATCATTAGCTGCATTTACGTTCAGAACAGAACAATAAAAACCAATAAAAACTTGCTATGTCGATATTGACAAACGAGAAAGTCCCCGTCCCTCGGGGAACCAAAGCGCTACTGATCGTAAATTCCCAAAAGAAACTTTTTTATGGCTTTTGGAAATTGGAAAAGACAGTTTTACTTTAATTTTGTTACTTTTAGTTACAGACAACAAGTTCGTTTTCAAAATCGCGGCCACATTGTTCATGAACATGTAAGGGTCTCTAAGCATTCTGTGCGACGCGCCGTTTTCATGAAAGAGAAGTCGAAATCAGAACAAAAACGTTTCTTTGTGTGCCTATTATTTCTCGCATTAGTCTTCGTAATATCTTCGGTTCAAATATTTTATGGTAATTTGTATTATAATGTTTATTGCTTATTTTTACTAAATTGTGAGGCAAACTCATTCTCGTCTTTGATGAAGACAACTCGCCATGTCATTCCGAATTTTCTTCGTGATGTGATAAATTGATAGCATAAACCGGCGATTTCTCTAACCCATCAATGGCATTCGTTTTTATTTCAGTTCAAAATTAGTGACTCGTTTAATGAGATAGTCAGCACGTTTAAGTGAGAGTGCAGGACTAACCCTGCAGTCATGCACAGTTTAAAGCCTTAAATTGGTTAATACTTCAACGTCATTGGCTTAACTTGTCGTCGGTCGTCAAGATTGAAGATTATAATTAAACACGTTGTGATCTAATGTCTCCCTTTAATGAAGATATGCTTGTTAGATTTCGATTAAACGTTGCCCGTGGTGAGAACGCATGTTTTATGAGTCAAATGAGTCAATGAGTCATGAGTCAATGAGACTCACAGTCAATATAGCAATAATTTGTTGAAGCCCTCGTTTAAGTGATTAGGCCTAAGCACTCTCTCAGATTTTAGCTTTCATTTTATGGTTTAATTAACTGCACTAACTCGTTGACTCATTGACTCATTGACTCATAAATACTTAACACTCGCCCGTGGTATAGCATCAGCGTTGTGAACAGTTAAGTTCATTTTGACGCGACATGCTCCTCTTCAGAAAGAACTCTTAAGTTTTCTTAAAATCAGTGTAATTTTGGTATCACCAATTCACTTTCTATTTCCTCGCACAGGTCTTATGATTGAGTTTTCATTTTATGGAATTGGAGGCTGTGGTCGATGACTGATGCCACGGAAAAAGGACCACCCTGGCTGGGCAAAACAACTGTCTTGAGTCCAGTGAGTCTTTAAAGTAAGGGTAGAAAATCCACGTGGACCCGTTTTAAGTAAACTAAGAACAAATGTCACGGTGCACTTATAATTTCTTCTACTTGAATGTGTTAATGGTACGAACAAGCCGTGTGAAATGGCGCTGGCGATAAGCGATACCTGTATACCCACCATTTGAATCATTCTATGCGATTATTGCTCGGCAGTAGCAATGAGTTGTTTTTACTCGTTAACGTTCATCTTACGAAATCTTTATGGCAATAGGAACATGATTTTTTTCCTTTAAAGCCATGCGTTATGACATTGCGTATTTTAACTCTGAAAAATAATCGTGATAGAAATAAACTAGTTAACCAACCCAGGTAGAGCTTGGAATCCCGATATTGTGTTTCATATTAAAGGGTAAGAACTTTATGGTACAAGTTAGTTAATTAAACCGCTTTAACCAATCGGGCATGACCAATAATGAAGCTTGCATGTCTTCTTCGGCGACGTCGACGTTGGATGAAAGAGGTTGGAGGCCCCTTTGCAGTTGCATATGTATTTCTGTTTGTTTGAGGAAACCGTTGACACAAGGTTATACTCTTGAGCGAAGTTTGTGGAACAGGTTACACCAATTATTCTTGATCCCTGCAAAAAGGATACAAAGATGAACATGAGAGACGACATCAGACATACCATATGGTAGCAGAAGCAGCGAC
>NC_090880.1:40166026-40178526 GCF_036669935.1 Montipora foliosa | reverse complement strand
ATATATTAAAGAGTATTTGCATTTGAAAAGATTTCCCCACATTAGCCTCCATTGCAAGCTAGTTCCAGTCCAATACTGAGAATACGAATATGGTCTATTGATCAGCGGAAAAAACCAGCTGACCTCGATAAGGTCTAACTTGAGCCCGCGATATGGTCACGTGATACTGGTTAGCGTATACCTTGTTTTGACAGGTGTCTATTGACCGTAACATTGATGTCCAATATCAAAGATGTATGCTGTAAACTAGCTATAGTGTAAACTGGAGTGTTGCCTCCTCGATGAGCTCTAAACTTGAGCTCGTGATATGGTTACGTGACACTGGTCACATTGGCATACATCGATGGGCGGACGGACGTACGGACATACGTACGGACGTTCATGACGTCATGGCTACAAAACCCAATTTTCTCACATCGATGGGTTACCATATTTTCTTAGCTATGGTGCTCCGCGCTCGCGCGTCTTCGGCGCGCGCGGAGCTCCGCTATAAAGACACGCTCCGTATCCTAAACTTTCTTTATTCCCTGAGATACTAAATATTAGATTGTTTGAAGCAAAGAGACGGCGTTAGATGAATAAAAGGTCCACAGAACCCGGGAGACACATCGGAGGAGACACTGCTTCCGCTGTGTGTATGTAAATGATACCTCACGGGTGGGTTATCATGTGCGGCAAGCTGAAATTTGCATTTTGTAAAAATTCAAGTTTTAGCTCGTTGTTTTCCCTGTTAGCTGCACATTCTGAGCAACTTCATAAAACAATGAGACATGTGGGAATAAGAGAATTTTTATGCTTTTGTGACAAGCAAAAACTTGTCGTTTGGTCTTTGACGTTTCACGCAAATTAGTGCCATGCTAAATCTCCACACGACACTTAATCAAAATTTCGTTGTTATCAAGCAAGCAGATTATTTCGGATATTCAGTTCAGAATCACGTTGCCTTATTTTTCATCACAGTTTGTTCCCGCAACTAATTCCCTACAGATGTAAAAGAAATTGGTGTTAGCATATTGTCCGTTCTTTTAAAAGTAGCCTGATTTTACTTCGAAATGTAGATCATATTCATGTACGTAGCCCGACTTGATGACATAACTAATAAGTGGTGGAGTCCACTAAAGTAGTGAGACATACCTTGTTGTTTGCCTAAGTGTTCTCAGCTTTTAAAACTGCTATCTTCTAATAAAAATTAGTTTCTCTAGCAATGAAGACGAGCATAATTACCGTTGGCTATTTTGGTTGGATTGGAACAACCAATCGAATGTGGAACATGATTTATAAAGGGCGATTTTTTATGATTTGACAATAGGTTTTGACCCCATGAAATGGGTCACGTTTCGTAATATCCATGCCTCACTTGGTTAATTTTTTTTCTGCGAAATCAACAATTTGTTAAACTGCTTTTCGGCAGGCTTTGCAGAAGCCGAAGAATTGACTTATCCCTCATTACATAATGGGAATTATGTCTGCGTGTACCTTTCAAGCTGGCATACGGTGAAGGTAACTTCATACTCCTTCAAGAAACATGTGGCAATGGGAGCGGGCAAAAAAGCTATTTAAAGGCCAAGAGATTAGCTACAAAATGCAAAGCGCCTACACGTTTGCAAAAAAAATGGTCCATAAATGTTACTCCCCACTGTGGTTTCCGCACCTAAACGGTTCCAAAGTCCGGTGTAATTTTGCATCCTGTTCTCTTAAAATGAGGCGAATGAAATTGATGCGGGTAGGCCGCAGATACCTCTTATTTTGGAATCGTCCCTTTGCGGTTAACTTGTGTAGTTGATGTCTTAAGGGTTTGATTTGGGCACCGTGGAAACTATGTACACCTATCTTGAGAATTCTCCTTGGAAAAAATCAAACCGTTCATTCAGTCTTTTGTTAAGTCGAATTCACGAAGAACGCAATTTAGAAAATTCTGTTATCACTTGGAGTAGAGTATACCTTGGTGCCTTGTTTTTACAACTTGAAAAGCTTTTGTTGCCTTGTTTGAATTAATTATCAACCCGCCAAGGTCAGTTTGTGTCAGTTGCCTTCTGTCTGGCCGACTCAACTCTGGGCCCATAACCTCGGGCCAAAGACTTTCACTATTAACATGTAATCCTGGATGTCATGATGTGGATTACGCATAAGCCACTTTCAGTTGTTTTGTTTTGTTTTTAAAGAAAAGATAAGCTATTGAAAATCGAAACAGCTCGTAGCTCCTTTCAAGCAAGCAACGTCAACGGTATTGGATGTTTTTTTAACGTCAACAATAAAAGTAATTACTGGGTTGCCTATGGGCAAACCCAGTCGAGGTCTGCGTTTAGTTTGTTTGTTTTCTTTTTTTTATTTTTTTTCTTTTTTTTCTTTTTTTTTTTTTTTTTTTTTCCGTGTCGGTAAAAGTCTTGCCTGTCACTCCCCTGGTAAGTGGTGTCTTTGTGGATAGAGCCTTCTGCGCGTATTTTCTTAGGATCGAGAGGGTAGTGGAACTGCGTAGATTTCTCTGGTGGACACAGTAGAATCATTAACTTAGCCTGCAATGGCGTCGAAAGTCATGCAACGCGAATGGCGTTTTAGTGGATCCTTAAACAAAATATACCCTTATGGAGCTCAATAATGGAAAGTCAGTTGGATAAACTAGGCATGAATCTCAAAAGCGACGAGTACTGGACTTCGACAACAATCTATCGCCCGTCGAGACGAAATCAAAGTGAGCAGTATTTACCTGAAGTAGAAGGTAATCTGACACAATTGAGTTTCTTGTCTTCACGCACGCAATGAAATAGGAAGAGGTTTTCGCCTCTAAGAGCAAATATGTTGTTTGTTTCAATAAAACTTTCGCTGGAAAAGGATTCTGTGGTATTTTCTGCCTTTGTGAATTATAATATCATGTTGTGTATTGAATTTTCGAGCTTAACGTTGAAATGTGATATGCGAGAAGTTTTTTAGTATTGCTCTGTAAGCAGGAAGGGTTCAAAGGCCTGTTGAAAGCGTGCTTGAGTTTCAACAAAATGAGCCCCAAAATCAGTGAAAACTTGTGACGCAGATGAATAATAAAGTAGCTGCTATTTCCAAAATGATGGAATTACCTGGTGATAATAACGTCGTACGCGTCTTGGAGAGTAAATTTTGACTTTGCATAAACAAGAGTTGGGCGATTGTGATCTTTGTTTTGACTTCGCTCATTTCATTGTCAAACTTTATAACACTTGACAGAAAAAGAAACTTTTTAAAAACCCGGTATCTTGCCATCATTTGACACAGATGCTTCACTGTTTGACGAGTAAACATGCCGCGGTAACTTAATCACGGCGCCCGCTGAATTCCGGCCATGTCACTTTTCGATTTTGCAATTTACTTGAACATAGCAAAAATCTCCCAAAATGTTTGTCGCTGATCGTAACTTTTTATATTCTATATTCACGGTTCAAAATTAATGTTGTTTTGATGTCGTAAATATTTTATTCTCGATCGACCGTCCGGGAAACTTCCTTCTGCTCTTTCTGAAAACTGTGTATCAATAGTTATTTGCTTTTTCATCAATATTTGTTTTGCATAAAGCAAGCTAAAAAGATCCGTACCTTGCTGAGTTCGCATTTGTTAGAGTTAATAGTATTTTCGGTCCGATGCTTCTTTTTTAAGAGGGATACGTTATTTTGGTCTCCCATCCAAACACTAACCCCGCCCGGCAGGGCTTATTTTCAGTGAACTTTAGTATTAGAAAGCCCTCAGATGCTCAGAGGGCACACTTGTGGTAAAAAGAAGTTGTGAGGGAACTTGAAAATTATCAACATGTCAGCCCAGAAGCCAATGTTTCTCGCTTCTCTTTTATTTGTTATTCTTCAGAGACTGGAATGCTGTATTTCAATACCACACAATTCAGTGCCTTCTGATTTTCTGTAGCACGTACCACAGGCAACCCAGTGTATGCTTCACAGAAGCATCTCGTTGATAAAAAATGAGGGGCGATACTGTTTTTTTTTTCTATTAAACGCAGGAATACAACTCTGTTGTTCGCGGATAATCATGGTCCATGTTTCACAAATGGAGGTAAATCTTTGTTCAACTTAATTCAATGTACCTTTCATGCAATTTAATCGTCCGAGTGGGTGTAATCCCCGGGGGGAAGGGGGGGGGGGGTACATTAGGAATTTCTGGGTGGGAATGTGCCGCTGGGACCCTGGAACCCTTAGCCTATACCAGAGCTAGTTTCAGCTTGATTTTGCTACCCTATACTAGAGTAAACTCCCCAAATCACTCCTATCCTAGAGTAGCTATTTTCCAGAAACTGAGGTCACTAGCACAGTCTAAAACAAAGCCAAAACAAAACCTTATACCACAATCACTTCTTTATTAAAAAAGGATTTATTTATACTTGTCCAGCAATGCCAAGCACGTACGTACGCATTATCAAGACAATAAATTGTTTAATTTTAACCAGTATTAATACCACCGATTTCCGTCTGAATCCCGATTTTTGACAGTTAATAATATCCAGTAGCGTTTTATGATAGTCGTCTATCAACGCTGTTGAGGCTGAGTCGTGAAAATTTAAACTTGCCGATTTCATTTTTTTATATTTTTGAGTAGGAATTCTTGGTTTCCTTAGTCTAGATAAATCTTCAACCAATTGGTCAGTTTCGTGAAAAATAATACCCTATTCTAGACCCAAACGGTCTGATTTAAATACCCTATGCTAGAGTAAACTGCTTGAAAACCATACCCTTCACAGTGGCACATACCCATATAGCCCATATATGGCAGTACCCCCCCCAGGGTGTAATCCTAAGATTTCATTATAATCTTGGTTGCTTTTCATAAATCTAAACGGAAATGACTTCTACTGTGGTGTAAAACGTCAGTCATCTGTAATGGCATCGACGTCTGGTGATTGTAGTCCTGAGAATAGAAGGGCTGTTGTAGGTGACTGACATTCTGCATCTCAGCGGAAGTCATCTTTTACGTGAGGACTACACCCAACATAATTAAGCCATCCGCTTTTTTTTTCTCCGTTTATACGTCGTCGTCCGACCGTTTCTAAACAAACCATACAAGGAAAAAATTATTTAGGAATAAATTAAAATCCGAGATATTATAACCATTGGTTTTGCCCGTACAGATTTTCAGTCTCAATTGCAACCCGCAAACGCAGAGAAAACGTGACATTCTACAGGAGAAGCTTCCAGTCCGCATGGGAGGAAAATACGTCTACACCAAAGGCGCAGTTACACTGTGAAATTTTTCGTGCAAATTGTTCGCAACGCCATTTCTACAAACGTTCTCACATTACGAAGCAAGTTGTTTTACGGGTGTTACACTAAGCAACGTTTCATTCAATTTGTCTCGTTTCGATGATTACATGAGGTTAAAGGATCATTTTTAATGGCTGGTGCCGCTCTGCGGCTGGACGATCTGCGAGCCAGCGAGCCATGCGCATTTCGCATTTAAGTCTAAGCACCAATTTCAAATAGCACTGATAAACAGTTATTAAGTCGAAGCACCAATTTTAAAACAGTTAGCTTTCAATAACTGAGTGACTCGCGTGTTGGCTCGCATGACTCGCGTGTTGGCTCGCATGACTCGCAGCCATGACTCGCATGACTCGCAGCCATGACTCGCATGACTCACAGTCATAGCTCGCATGACTCGCATAGCTCGCTGGATCGCACATTGTCCTAACTCGGTGCCGCAAACCGTTGCGATCCAAGTTGCAGGACAGATGTTACACTGCGCAATGCCTACAAACTTCGTTGCAACCGTCGCGGAAAGTAGCACTCAATTCTACATTCCGTAACGGTTGCTGCAACTGGCAAGGTGTGTTACATCGAGCAATGATTCGTGCAACTTCTCGTGCAACCTTTCTCGCACCCTGCCACTCGACTCTTTCTGCAGCTTGAAAGTGATTGTTTTTAATTTGACCGACCGACCCAAAAGTAGGACACGCATCCGATACTTGAAATATTGTTGTGGCGCATACGTTCTGCGCATCTCAAGATACTCGGGTTTCGTATGGGTGGTGCTTGATGATACAGGGATATTTTTGCGCGGTTTAAAACTATCCGGCGAAAGCAGAACTTAGCAAGTGCTCTTGGTATCCAAAAAGAAAATTTGAGTTAATCATGCTTTTTTCCACAGTAATTATAAGCTTCTATTTGGAAAAGAACGCCAAACAAAGCTTTTTACAAATATTGCTGATTAGTTATCTTCACACAGTTAGAAATGTGCGTGGTTACCCCCAATTTTCTTTAGGGATTTCAATAACACTTGTTAAGATCTACTTTTCTGCAAAATTCATAACTAAACCGTGCAAAAATACCTTTCAATTAGGTATTCACGAATTCGAATATTCAGGTATTCTATTCAAGTAGGTGCAACATAGGTGACTTCATAGACGACTGCCGCGTAAATGTTAATGCATCGTATGTCCATCAGATTCATTTCTATTCGGGCAGTCACTCCCTCCAGAGAGATACAACAAGTTGCAAAATTGTTGAGACTCTGTTAAAAAACACCTTCTCTAGCTTCCAATACCCGCCGTATCTAGAATTTCAACCTTCCCCACTTCCCCCCTCCAACTCCCTCTTTCAATGTTGACTGTTTAAGTTTTCAGCATTTTTTTGTTTTGCTAGCAACATTGATACGGGTGGGAGAGGGGGATGCAGTGTGGGAGATAATAGGTAAATTATTAACGCCCCAAGAAGGTGAAGTGTCCCCCGGCACTAATTTTTAAGTTGTCGTAGCTATATACGAATCTTTCTTGAAAGTACATTTGTTAGTAGAGGAAAAAACATTTTTTTGTTCGATTTAGCATGTTTTTGTGTCTATTAGGGCCGATTTACACGGTACGACTTTGTCGCATGCGACAACGGCTTACTACAGGCCCGCGACATGATTTACGATTGTTGTGTACGTCAGAAAAAATGTAGTAGCATTTTAAAACATGTTTTAAAACGGTGCGACAATCGTAAGTCATGTCGTAGGCCTGTCGTGAGCTTGTCGCATGCGACAAAATCGTATCGTGTAAATCGACCCTTAGTAGGCACCGTCCTTAAGGAACACATTCCCAGATTCAGATCATTTGCAGTCATCCAACTCTTGTACCTTGTAACTTACGAAAGGAAAATCGATCCTCGCACTCATTTGGACAATTTGAGCAATAGGCCATTTCCGAGTTCATATTTGCCTCCTCTTCAAAACGAGTCTAAGTGCAAAGTTTTTCTTACGAAAATTAGTTTTCATTCATATGTAAAGTAGAACCAATTACCATTACAAAAACTTCGCACTTAGACTCGCTTTGAAGAGGAGGCAGACATATGCATGAACTCGGAAATGGCCCATTGTCTCACATGGACTCCTGAAACATTCAAGTGGCTTCAACTGACGGCATTTGAACCTATATGAAAGACATTTGCTCAAATTATCTAGGTAAATGCGAAGATCACTTCCCCTTTTGTCTATCACCCGCACTTTTAATACATACATTTATTTCATCGTGTCCTTTAACGAGAACATCTGAGCCCAACAAATGGACCTGCTACCTACAAAGTGGCTTCATAGCTTAGTTGGCAGAGCATTGCACCGGCATTGCACCGGCATCGCAGAGGTCATGGGTTCAAATCCCCTTGGAGCCACTTGAATTTTTCATGCAGGTGTTTGTGAGAGACAATTGCTCAAATTATCTACATATGTGCGAAGATCACTTCCCCTTTCGTCTATAACTTCTAATACATAACTTCATTTCACTTAGAACTTACGAGCAAAAATAGTAATATTTCAGATGTAAAAAAAAAAAAAATTTAACGCTTTGTTTATAGTGGAAGTGCACTTAGCTATCAAGCTAGTTTACAGGCACTCCACTGTTAACAAGGTGAAAGTAACAATTCAAACTTAACAGAAACATTATTAAGATCCCCAACTGGCGGGAGGCAACCAGTTGGCTATTTACAAAGCGTGGTGGAGTTGAATCCGGGACAACCGGAAACAAATCCAAGCCAGAGGTTAGAACGGGATTTGAACCCGGAGCAGCCGCATGCAAACCCAACGCTCTAACCACTGGACCACACTGCCTCCAGATCATCTTTTACTGATCAACTTTCATTCGCATTCATCATTTTGGTTATCAATCACTGACTTCTTTCAGATGACAATCTTTTATTACAATAAACAGTGTATAGGTTAACCTTTACCCTTCAAATTATACAATGTTGACTTAAAACTATACTTATTATTATTATTATTATTATCATTATTATTATTATTATTATTATTATTATTATTACTCAGTTTGGCGTTTAAACGAATGCATATATAGATATATAGATAAGTGCGAAAATCACTTCCCCTTTCGTCTATAAATTTATTTCACTTAGAACATACGAGCAAAAATAGCAATATTTCAGATCATCTTTTCACTGATCAACGTTCATCCGCATTAATCATTTTGGTTATCAATCACTGACTTCTTTCAGATGACAATCTTTTATTACAATAAACAGTAAATTGGTTAACCTTCACCATTCAAATTATACGATGTTGACTTAAAACTATACTCAGTTTGGCGTTTAAACGAATGCATATATAGAGCCTCAAAAGTTAGTACAAATTAATATATTGATTTAAGAAAATGGACGGCGCAAGAAAAATTCATGTTCTCCAATCGATTCCTTTCTGTGGCAATCACTGTAACTGAGCAAAATTTTTGCAAAATTAAACGCAGCGGTGACTAGATTTGATCAGCATAAAAAACAAATGTTACGTTCACATTTGAAACTAAATCCAGAGCAGGGAAAGGGAGTGCACAGTCCAAGACTGGCTTAATTGAGCAGGCTGTTGACCACAGCTTTATCTTGCTTCTTGTGCGACAGTGTCGTGAATAGAGATCCCTGACACAGTTCTGTACATTCGATCACTTATTTAGAGTAAACTATTACTGGTATATATATAAGATCCACACATCTTTTTTTTTTTTAATTTATTGGGCAAAACCAATAATGAAGGTTGCATTTCTTTTTCTCGTTTCCGAGAGGCTTAAAGTGTTCCGAATACCCTCTGCAATTACATATGTATTTCTGGTTTTTGGACACAAGATTATGTTGTGCGGCGAAGTTTGTGGAACAGGTTACTCCTAGAATTCTGTACCCCTGAAAAGAGGAACACAAAGATGTGATGGCAAAACAATACAGTATGTATAAGTTTCAATATTGGAAAATGTGTGATCTCGGGAAAAAAGCCTTGATAAAGCAATCATCAAGTGGCGGGCTATGCATGTTGCCAAAATAATGAACTGCCCGGCAGTTGAATTCTTTAGTTATTAAACAAGGTAACTGATAGAATGTGTAAAGTTAAACGGTGTGATATAAAGCCGGCCTCTTGAGTAAAGTACCTTGCCGTGTTTGTGGTTGAAAACCGAGGCGTTTATTTATTGAATGACATACTTACAGCTGGCTCAACTACCGTTGCGTCTGCATCTGAGCCCCCGGTCGTAGTAGTGCCTGTTTTCACCTCGACCTTGCATCTGCTAAAGTTTACTGAGCCTTTGGTTCCTGCCATCTTACTGATGTTATTGACCTAAGGAGTCAAGGACATTGAATGTTCTGTGTGAAGAAGCATGAGTGGTTCACTATTGAACATGGGTTGCTCCACTTAATTTATAACTGCCTTTGCCTTACGTCATCCGCGTCTTTCAAAGGTTCTTGCTCCGAGCGTAAACCAAATGTAGGTATAGGATCGCACAGTGCTTTTTAAAAACGAAGAAACCCAGCAATCACTTAGTATTGCGTCTTTTCTCTACATGCAGGGCACCAAAGTTATCAGCAATTTTAGCAAACCAATTGGGCAAGGTATAATCATGTATTTCCCGGTCATTAATTCCGAGCTTAAGAGAGCAATAAAACTGGGATTGTGAATAGTGTAAAACAGTCTTACTTTCTGCATTAGCTCCATCTTTGTTGCGTTAACTGCTGCCCACACTGACGACCAAAAAGCTTTGGTCTGTTGTTGCAGGTTGTTACGAAAAATAGTATTGCGTGACAAGCGTTACTTTCTAGAAGCTTCGCGAGAGTTCGTAGTTTGTTTATTTTTAGGTTCATGCGTAAGCGTTTCTAAATCGGCGTGCTTTGTAATCTTTCTATAATTAGATTCATTACTATTTTAGAAAGTTCTAGAAGTTTATTGTCAGAGTATATAAGTAGACGAGTCCAAGCGGAGTGTTTTTCTAACTAGTTTTTCACAAGCGAAGAGAGTTGGCGTTGGCCGTGTTTAGTCAAGTGTGACAGAAGCAGTGTAAGTTTATTGAGTACGTGTTGTTAAGAGTTTTACTTCGTGGAAACTACGTTCATTTTGGAATAAATCTTCTTGTTGTTGTTCCGACAACCCTGCGTTCAGTTTAGTTTGCAAGCTACCTTTCCTCAAAACATACGAACTCGTAACATTGGGGGCCTGTCCGGGAGAGGAATTCATTTGTTTGCCGTCTACAGAAACCAGGAAAGGATCACAACTTGGAAGGAAGTAGCTGCGCTGTGGAAAAAGTTGTAACGAGTGAAAGAGCCGTGGAATTTTAGTGCTGTGAAAATGGAGAAATTTATTCAGCTTGGCGAAAAGTTTGGTCTGGAAGGAGAAAAGCTGCTTGAATTTGTGCGTGAACAAGAAAAAAGAACGCGAAGAGAAACGTAGAGAGGAAGAAAAACAAGAAAAACGAAGACAATTGGAGGAAGAAAGAGAAGAAAAACGTAGGCGGTTTGAAGAAGAAAAAGAAGAGAAACGTCGATTACTTGAAGAAGATAAAAGAAGAGAAGACGAAGAGAGAGAAACCAGGCGACAAGAACGCGAACTAAGAAAATTGGAGATGGAAGCCGAGCTGTTGAAACAGAAAGAGGCTATTGAAGCGGCAAGAAGAGAACATGAGCTGGAAATTGCACGTTTGGCTGTGGAGAGCGCTGACGGACGTCCTGAAGTGAGAGAGGATCGGGTTAAGGCACCTAAACTCCCCTCGTTTGTTGATGGTAAAGACGATTTGGACGCGTATTTGCAGAGGTTCGAGAGATTCGCGGAGACGGCTAAGTGGAAAAAAGATGGATGGGCATCGAAGCTCAGTGCCCTGTTGTCTGGAAGGGCACTAGAAGTGTATTCACGTCTATCGGAGGATGCAGCTAAGGATTATGACAGGGTAAAGATTGCGTTAATGAAGAGATATGACCTTACCGAAGACGGCTATCGTCGAAAATTTAGAGCATCCAAACCGGAAGTTGACGAAAGTCCAGAGCAGTTTATTGTGCGACTGGACAGATACCTGTTACGGTGGCTAGAGCTTTCAAATACCGCGCGAACCTTTGATGGTCTTAAGGACTTGATCGTCAAAGAACAATTTATTGACTCTTGCCCTAAGGATTTGGCAATTCACCTGCGAGAAAGGGCACCTGAGACTCTAGCAAAGATTGCGAAGATCGCTGACCAGTACTTGGAGGCTCATGGTAAACATTTGTTCAGCTCAACGAGCAGAAAGCCAACAGTGCAGCCGGAGAGGGACGAAGCCAAGAACATGCAGATTAATCCACCAGCTCTGCATTGCTTTAAGTGCAACACCCGAGGTCATAAAGCTGTCAACTGCCCAACCCTAACAAGAAAGTGTTTCCTATGTGGTAAGCAGGGACATGAAGCTAGAAACTGTCGATCAGGTGGACGCAGATCAGGAGGACAAAGTAAGGATGGTAACCCTGTGCAGCGTGGTCAAGTGAGTGCCAGTTGTTTAGTTCAGCCACCTGAGGTTAAACCTACTGTTGAAGAAGTTAAGGCCTGTATTAAAGATGATAAGCTGCTGTTAGCCTGTGGTAAGAAGATTCCATTGTTGAGTAGTGCTTGTGTTGAACCGTTGACTGGAGTGAGAAGTAAAATGCCTGTCGTGAAAGGTAGAGTTGGAGAGAAGCCTGTTGATGTCCTGAGAGATACTGGTTGTAGTGGAATTGTAGTAAAGAGGGATCTTGTGTCTGAGGATCAGTTTACTGGCGAATTTAATGTTATGCTACTCATTGACAATACGGCAAGGAAAGTTCCCATCGCAAAGATTGATGTTGATACACCTTATCTCAAGGGCCAGGTGGAAGCGCAGTGTCTTCCCGATGCTGTTTATGATTTAATTATTGGTAATGTACCAAGCGCAAGAGCCGCTGACGACCCAGATCCAAGCTGGCAAGTTCCTGTACAAGAAGCTTGTGCTGTAACCACGAGAAGTCAAGCTAAGAAAGCTGGAGAACATATTCCGTTGAAGGTACCAGATACTGAAGAAAGTCCTGTAGTTGACAGAGAAAAGCTCAAGCAAATGCAGCGTGATGACGAGAGCCTACAGAAATTTTGGGAGAAAGATGACGTAGTTGTGAGAGGCCAGGCTGAGACTTTATTTGAAGTGAAAGGTGGAGTTCTGTACCGCGTCTACAAGCACCCTTATGTGAACGGAGGTAAACCCCTGAAGCAGGTTATGGTTCCTGTGCAGCTGAGAAGTCGAATAATGGAACTAGCGCACGGATCGA
>NC_090880.1:40158526-40161026 GCF_036669935.1 Montipora foliosa | reverse complement strand
GAAGTCGGGTCAGTTTGATCCCGGAAAGCTGTGATAACTAGTATATTGCCTTTGTGTAAGGAGTCCAGAAATCCAGTTATACCATATTTTCAAATTTGCGCATCGGCCGAAATAACCGTCCAATTTAACTAATAAGCTGACAAACTCAACTGATCACTACGGAACGGTCTCATGAAATGGAAGCTAGCAAATGTATAATATAATTTTGGTCATCAAAGGCGATTGCGTGTATTATTAACAGGTAGTTGAAGAAGACCGTTTTAGTGTCGGTCTGCGTGTTATACCCAGCTTGCATCTTATACTGATCGATTTCAAAACGATACGGTTTGCATGTTGTAAAGACGGCAAAACAGAAACAGAAACAGAAACAGTTTGATATCACAGGAATAGCTACCTCCAGGAAACACCAAAACAGGGGAAATTCCATAAAATAAACAGGTTGTTTCATTTTACTACGCTCTCAACGGTTAAAAGGCATAATACTTGGGACAAATACTTTAATGAAAATTCAAGCGTATCTTTATACATTCCGGGACTTCGCGATGGCAGTCGTGAAACAGTACATAGCTTTTATTTCTTTCAAAATTGTGATCGCAAACGAATTCTCCTTTTTTTGTCGGTGTGAAATTGAAATGTAGTAAACTCTAAAATATCCACATTTCAATGCAGGGGTCATTGTCTTCCTGAGGCGACAAACTCTATGGTTCTCCGCTACATTAATATTTATTTTTACTCTGTCTAACGCCAGACGATTTTACTCGTCAATGGGTCAAAAGAGGTGATTTCGCAGTACACTCAACTGAGAAAATAGCTCAACATCGAGACTGATTGTTCCCTATATTATGGTGACTCGAAATGTGCAATTAAAAAAGTAGGTCACCAAGCTCGTTTGAGAGACATAACTTGCTCAAGTTACTCATTTAATCATTGCGCCTTCATCTATCAAGGACAAGTTTATTCCATCGGTTCAATCTATGTTTTGCACGAACAGGAAGCACAGCTTTGACGTAATTCTTGAAATAACAAAACAGGTGAATTGTGTTGCTCAAAAGGAATAATTTAATGTTTGTTTTATGGCACAGGCACAAGTCTTGAAAAGGCACTGACTACAAATGTTCTTCGGGTGCGTGATCTCGAGGAGACAATTTTGTGTCCACGAGTGATGGCTACGAATACTATCTTTCCTGTAACTTTTTTTTCTGACGTAAACTTTTTGTAATTTTTTTACAGCGCAAAGAAGATGAGTAAGAGAATAAAATTATGCCAAAAAAAAGATAGGTCACCAACCTCGTTTAGGAGAAAACAGAAAGCAAACCAAGCTCGACCCCTCGACAACACGTCTCCCCGATAGCGCGGTTTCACTTTCACAGTCGGACTTAAATGTTCTTTAGCATCATCAAGGCTATCACTCGACTTTTTGTTTTGTGAGAGTTCAAAACGTTTCTTGTTTTGCTCTTTACTGCTGTGCTCTGAAAACGGCCATTCTTCTTTCTAGCGAGCTTTCCCTCACGAAAGGTCGCCATTTTAAAATGTTTTTGGCCACGTTCGATATATCAATATTCACACATTGGTACGAGTCTTTATGGTTAAATTTAAACATTGTTTTGTTTAGAAATATCCGTTGAGACTTGTGAGACAAAGAGCCATGAAATTTGACCATAAAGCATCTTAGCCATGCCTGAATACGAACGGGGCTTACACTGTGTTATGCGCAGAACAGGATGCGCAGTGCAATACTAGGGAATCACCTTAATTCACTTCATCGGTCTGGATGGTATCAGAATCAGTAAACAAAGTCCCCCACCCCCCTCCCCCCCTCCCCCTCCTACCTCCCGGGCTACACTCACCTGGACTATCGTACTTCACTTAATTATAATATGACTCTTGGGTTCAAACCATTTACGATTGTATGATTACTACTAAAACCTGAATTTTGGCAGCTTGAAAAATTATATCAGAAAAGCGATAAAGTATCACGTGTTATAGGGCTCGTTGCAACACGAGAAGAAAAGGAATAGCGCGTGCTAATTGAATCAACATCATCATCATTTTATTTCAATAGTAAATCAGGTAAATAAATAACATTAAAATAAAATAAATAGGTATACACATACATTCACAGATAGCTAGCATTTACATAGATAGAGCAAGAACATATAGGGGGACATGAAACACAAGGAAGTAATAATTTGATAGCTAGAGAGTGATTAATGATAACTGGTAATTTGAGACATCAACATGATCATCCTCATCACGAATCACCGTAAGTAAAGATTAGTGAATTTTGTTTTTGAAAGGTTTTTTTCTAAGTTTCCGCAAGTCAGGCTACAGGCAATTCCATAACTTAGCTCCGAAAATGGAAAGCGAATTGAGTCGAATACTCAGTTTTGATTTATTAACATATAAGTTACCAACATCAGAAAACCTAGTGTTACATGAATGAACGTCGGATGAAAAAGTTAAAAATATCACAGATATTCTGAGGCGCAGAATTGGTCGA
>NC_090880.1:40143526-40153526 GCF_036669935.1 Montipora foliosa | reverse complement strand
TAGGATTGATTTTATTTAAGGAGGCCCAAACAGTTTAACCTTCCTGTTGCTATGGTGACCTATTACGCCACAATTATTGGTGAGCATTGGTGTTTAAAATGGTACTAAAAAAATGCCGTTATATGAATAAGTTTTTAATACAACGAACCAACTTAATGAAAGGGCGAAATCGTCGAGGGACGAGGTGGGTTGGCTTGCAACTTGAAGCGGGTGTCAATAGTGTCGTTAGTGTCGGTTCGAACTGAAATACAATAATTAACAATTAGACCCTTCGCTCTCAAGGGCCACGGGTCAATAGCCCATTCGGCACGACTTTTCGCGAACAAACAAAAAAATGTTTTCCTTGTGATTAACATGTCAGTCAATTCAGAGAACCTTGAATTTCTTTTCGCTTCACATTTCACTTTTCGTTGTGACCTTCGTATTTCTCCGCGTCACGGCTAATCATGAATCCAGGTTTTCGAAGCAACTTTTCCGTTTTTTGGGAAAGAGATGTAGATCCAATGATCATGAATGAAGCACAAGACCGGTATAGGCCGGGGCAGTTGTTTTGGAGCCACCATTAAAGCAGAAATCTGCAGCAATTTTCGATGAACACCTTTGTGCTGGAAAAGACAGTTTTTATTAGTTTGCGCCTTTTTAGCAAGAAAGAAGGGTTACTCTTTGAGCCTCATTAGCTGCATTTACGTTCAGAACATAACAATAAAAACCAATAAAAACTTGCTATGTCGATATTGACAAACGGAGAAAGTCCCCGTCCCTCGGTGAACCAAAGCGCCACTGATCGTAAATTCCCAAAAGAAACTTTTTTATGGCTTTTGGAAATTGGAAAAGACAGTTTTACTTCAATTTTGTTACTTTTAGTTACAGACAACAAGTTCGTTTTCAAAATCGCGGCCACAGTGTTCATGAACATTTAAGGGTCTCTAAGCATTCTGTGCGACGCGCCGTTTTCATGACAGAGAAGTCGAAATCAGAACAAAAACGTTTCTTTGTGTGCCTATTATTTCTCGCATTAGTCTTCGTAATATCTTCGGTTTAAATATTTTATGGTAATTTGTATTATAATGTCTATTGCTTATTTTTACTAAATTGTGAGGCAAACTCATTGTCGTCTTTGATGAAGACAACTCGCCATGTCATTCCGAATTTTCTTCGTGATGTGATAAATTGATAGCATAAATCGGCGTTTTCTCTAACCCATCAATGGCATTCGTTTTTATTTCAGTTCAAAATTAGTGACTCGTTCAATGAGATAGTCAGCACGTTTAAGTGATAGTGCAGGGCTAACCCTGCAGTCATGCACAGTTTAACCCTTAAATTGGTTAATACTCCAACGTACTTGGCTTAACTTGTCGTCGGTCGTCAAGATTGAAGATTATAATTAAACACGTTGTGATCTAATGTCTCCCTTTAATGAAGATATGCTTGTTAGATTTCGATTAAACGTTGCCCGTGGTGAGAACGCATGTTTTATGAGTCAAATGAGTCAATGAGTCAATGAGTCATGAGTCAATGAGACTCACAGTCAATATAGCAATAATTTGTTGAAGCCCTCGTTTAAGTGATTAGGCCTAAGCACTCTCTGAGATTTTAGCTTTCATTTTATGGTTTAATTAACTGCACTAACTCGTTGACTCATTGACTCATTGACTCATAAATACTTAACACTCGCCCGTGGTATAGCATCAGCGTTGTGAACAGTTAAGTTCATTTTGACGTGACATGCTCCTCTTCAGAAAGAACTCTTAAGTTTTCTTAAAATCAGTGTAATTTTGGTATCACCAATTCACTTTCTATTTCCTCGCACAGGTCTTATGATTGGGTTTTCATTTTATGGAATTGGAGGTTGTGGTCGATGACTGATGCCACGGAAAAAGGACCACCCTGGCGGGGGAAACAACTGTCTTCAGTCTTTAAAGTAAGGGTAGAAAATCCACGTGGACCCGTTTTAAGTAAACTAAGAACAAATGTCACGGTGCACTCATAATTTCTTCTACTTGAATGTGTTAATGGTACGAACAAGCAGTGTGAAAGAGCGCTGGCGATAAGCGATACCTGTATACCCACCATTTGAATCATTCTATGCGATTATTGCTCGGCAGTAGCAATGAGTTGTTTTTAATCGTTAACGTTCATCTTACGAAATCTTTATGGCAATAGGAACATGATTTTTTTCCTTTAAAGCCATGCGTTATGACATTGCGTATTTTAACTCTGAAAAATACTTTTGATAGAAATAAACTAGTTAAGCAACCCAGGTAGAGCTTGGAATCCCGATATTGTGTTTCATATTAAAGGGTAAGAACTTTATGGTACAAGTTAGTTAATTAAACCGCTTTAACCAATCGGGCATGACCAATAATGAAGCTTGCATGTCTTCTTCGGCGACGTCGACGTTGGATGAAAGAGGTTGGAGGCCCCTTTGCAGTTGCATATGTATTTCTGTTTGTTTGAGGAAACCGTTGACACAAGGTTATACTCTTGAGCGAAGTTTGTGGAACAGGTTACACCAATTATTCTTGATCCCTGCAAAAAGGATACAAAGATGAACATGAGAGACGACATCAGACATACCATATGGTAGCAGAAGCAGCGACTTTTTGTTTCTCGAATTTCCAAATCTTCCAGGAAGTAAA
This sequence comes from Montipora foliosa, assembly GCF_036669935.1. Classification (NCBI taxonomy): domain Eukaryota; kingdom Metazoa; phylum Cnidaria; class Anthozoa; order Scleractinia; family Acroporidae; genus Montipora; species Montipora foliosa. Next base: position 40,150,887 of record NC_090880.1, on the reverse strand, counting down.
TTATGGTTCTACGTCTTTTGTTTTGATTATCAAACATTACGATTCGGGCGATTATGGTCAATTTCTTTTGTCTGAATGGGTAAACTTGTCTTGACATACTTACTATTGACTCAGCTACGCTAGCGTCTGCAACTGTATCGTGTCCAGTCGTAGTAAATCCGATTTCAACATCGTATTTGCATTGACTAAAGTCTCCTTTACCGTTCAATCCCTGTGCAACACTAGGACCTGCCATCTTGCTGACGTTGGTGATCTAAAAAGTTGAAAATGAAGAGCAATCCTTGGATCGGACTTACTAAGAGTAACCTTAATTATGAAGGTGCTCACTCTTTTTGGCGTGGCAGTTTCCTGAGGTCTCTTCGCTACTAATTTAAAGGTGAAAAAGTACGGTTAAAGCGGGAAATACATGTCTTCTTATCACTTATAATATGTAAAGTTCAAAAGATCACAGATTGTGCCTCAAAGTCTTTCCAGGTAGGCTAAACAAGAGTTGTTCAGAAATCATGCTTTGGCAGAAGATATTTGAAGTTCATTTGGTCATGGATATCCGTAGCTTTGGGGTAACTTGTTTTGAGGATTTTTCTTAACCAACCTTACGGGAGATGTAGAGAGAGAAGTTTGATTAAGAAAAGTTTGGGCTTTTCGATGAGTAGTTACCTGCTTGCCTGATGTCGTTTCACGTTAAGTTTGAAGCTAAATTTCACGGTTTGGAAAGGATATTATGTGGGTATGGTTAATTCATGACTTCGGCTGCTCGACAATAGGATAGAATAGACTGGAATGGAATGCAATGGAATGGAGTGAAGTGGTTAAATGAAATGAAATAAAATGAAATGAAATGGACTAGTTTTCTGAGCACTAGCAGAATCTGCTTACTTTATTCACAAGTTCCAGCTGAGTGGCGTTGACTGCACTCCACATTGATAACCACGAAGCTGTGATCTGTTCTTGAAGTCTTTCACCAGTAGAGTTCAATGAGAACCATATTCGAGTCAACTCATTCTTCATTTCTCGGAGGGTTTTGTTAAATGACATCTGAAGGGGTTTTACGTCACCATAATCTTTTAGCTGTTGTTTTTCAAATTGAAAAAAAAAAGGTTTGGCTGTAATCAAGACTCTTCTGATTGCAAATCTGATATCAGGGATCAAACTGTTGCAGATTCCGAAACACGAATGAAACATGGTGAGTCATGTAGCTAAACCTGACGGAATCACCTCCTTCTCGCGTTCATGTTTCAAGTTCGTAAGTGTTAGACTGCAGGAGTAAGTTAAGTTGCGGAGCGGGCGAGGCAACCATGCAGCAACATATTCCAATCTAAAGTTAACATACTGGCCTCGGTGGCTTTCGTCTACTATTATGCATTTAAGAGTTACGCAGTGAGGTCTCTCTTTGTCTCAAAATGGCTTATTCTTAGCTTAATTGTAACGTTGAACTCTCCATTTTATTACACACGTTAGTAAAGTCTCGTTTAGTAGTAGAAGAAGTAGTAGAAGTAGTAGTAGTAGTAGTAGTAGTAGTAGTAGTAGTAGTAGTAGTAGTAGTAGTAGTAGTAGTAGTAGTAGTAGTAGTAGTCGTATTACTAGTAGTAGTGGTAGTAGTAGCAGTAGTAGTAGTAGCAGTAGTAGTAGTAGTAGTAGTAGTAGTAGTAGTAGTAGTAGTAGTAGTAGTAGTAGTAGTAGTAGTCGTCGTCGTACTAGTCGTAGTAGTAGCTGTCGACTTTAATTAATGCAATCTTAATTTATGCGACATGGAATCGAGGTTATTGGGTCTGAAGAGTCCGATAGTACAACTCACATATAAAACAATATCATGGAGTTTCAAACAATATCAGTTTCAAATCCTTGGGCTATAATAGTTTATCATTATGCTGCCGTAATCATTATGTATTTGTCTTTAATTGTTGTCTAGAAAAGACACCAACGGCCTTCAAGTACTAAATCTCTTACCTTTAGATCGATTGTTTGGTTTATTCTTTGTTCTCCTGAGTGGACTTTGTCTCTGAGGTCATTCAAACTGCTTTTTATCTGACAAAAAAGGAGCAAACACCAAATTGACCGTTAAATAAATGTCGCAGTTTAGTTCGACATTAAAAAGGCACACACGAGAGGCAAGCAACGTATGCGCCTCTCTATAGTAAGAGTCTGTTGATTGGTTGACAGTGTTTGATTGAACCTCCCTCGTGTAAATTCCATTTTTTTAGTTTATTCTCGTTAACAGACGGCTTCTAGAGACACAGGTGTTAGTTTCTATAGAGACTTTGTTCTCCCTGTGGTGCTGCGTCGGAGGGGAACCAGTGGAACACGAAAATTTGCTTTTGTCAAACGAGTTGTTTTTAAATTAACCACCGCCAGAAAAAATCGTGAGCCGGCTGACGTTTCAAGCGTTAACCCTTCGCCGTCAGACCGAAATGAGGAATTGAAGAAAATGAATTGAGGAGACCAAAAATCAACTCAAATCTAAGTTTCTGAAGGGACGATCAATTCCAACTCTGTTTTTTTTTTTTACGAAAGGAGAAACTGAAGAAAGAGAACCTCTTGCTGACCAGTAGAAAAGCGACATCTATTGTCGGGGCCGAGTCCGCTGGAGAATAACAAAGCGTGTGCTGTCACCACTACACTAACCCCTCATTGGCCAATTGATGGTTTGAATCTGACGTCACGGATGCCTTGTTGGTGTATAGAACAATGCATTAAAATGTCTTTTTGGAATGTGACTCTATTATTATGAAAAACGTGTGGGGCCATTTTCTATTGTTTTGTACTGTCCAACATGGGCGTTTCCGCATCACGTAGATGGGGACAGCTATTCTTAGAGTTATTTTCATAGAGTTATGTCGTAGAGTTAGAGTTAAGTTTCCAAAATCCTGAATTCAAGATTTTGGACTGCCAAAATCCTGAATTCAAGATTTTGGAATCACAAGATTTTGGACTTCCAAAATCTTGAATTCAGGATTTTGGCAGTCCAAAATCTTGAATTCAGGATTTTGGCAGTCGTTAACTCTAACTCTAAGTCATAACTCTACTGAAATAACTCTATCGAAATCAAATGAAACCATGTTGTCTCGAGTGATGAGCGCAAATTTCTATTGCCTCGAGAAGCCTGAAAAATTTTCAGGACTTCAACGGGATTTGAACCCGCGACCTCGCGATACCAGTGCGATGCTCTAACCAACTGAGCTATGAAGCCACTGACGTTGGGAGCTGGTCACTTCTGAGTTCACAACTTCCCGTGATAAGTAATTATGAGTGAAATATATATATGAAATACATCATATATTGCACTGCGGGTATGAAATCAAATGAAACCATGTTGTCTCGAGTGATGAGCGCAAATTTCTATTGCGTCGAGAAGCCTGAAAAATTTTCAGGACTTCAACGGGATTTGAACCCGCGACCTCGCGATACCGGTGCGATGCTCTAACCAACTGAGCTATGAAGCCACTGACGTTGGGAGCTGGTCACTTCTGAGTTACAACTTCCCGTGATAAGTAATTATGAGTGATAAGTAATTATGAGTGAAAGTTACCGAAAGTTAACCTCCATGTAGATGCAAACCAAGAATTACTAGACCTCTTGTGTTAGGTTGTATAGACTTGAGACGTAAATAAAGTGACGATTTAGTAGTACTACCCAATTCTGAATACCTTGTGAATTTTCTCTGTAGATGCATTTCCGGTGGCCCATAACGATCTTGTTTCTTCCCGCAGTTTTTGGTCAGTCTTGTTAACTTGGACCTCAATATCGAAAATCATGGTCATTAATCGTCTCTCGGACGAATTCAACATCATTTTGAAGTCTTCTTGGTGTCTTGAGAAGTTTGCCTATCATAAATTAATATAGAGGCGTGAATAGTTAACAATAATATTAACATTGATATTTGTAAGAAATAACTTCAGCCACCTTAATAGTGTAGTTAATATCAATTAGCATTAATAACAGGTTTACATCATATTAATTGCGTCGACGAAGGAGACGCTTTCTTATTGAGCGGTTGGGTATTCTGTGTGTTTGTGGAAGGCTTGTTCATGTTCCAAGCGCGAGAAATCGAGAACAGGTTGTCGGTTGGTTCCAAATAGCATCCAGCATGCCGCACGTTTGTTTTGCTCCATGCCAAACGTCACAATGGTATATTTTCGTCATATGGTCTCATGGTTTTGGATCCGACTACGAAAAACTACGAGGTAATATCGATCTTATCTTTCCTAAATATTTCGTAGATCAAAGACTGATCAGGGGAATATTGACTATTCCTGGAGCTTTTGCGACGCCTACGATTCCTGGAGCTTTGGCGACGTCTGATGTCCAAGGGCGTATTCTATCAAATTGTTGCTGGCACAAATCTGAAAATGAAACTACTCAATAAAATGAAATGAGTCGTACTTGACATAAATCAAGTGAAATGAGCCATTGTACTCAATCAAAAATAACGATTCCTCGAAATCAGTCACATGAAATGAGTCGATTGAATGAAACAAGAAATTTAGAGCGAGAAATCAACTTCCCATAACTCAGCGAGCAATCAAATCCCCATAACTAGTACTCAGTCTTGGAGTAAAATGATTAAGATGCTTTATGGAAACCGATACAGGTGGCTAAGGCCTCAAGGCGACGCACCATCGCGCAGAATGGCCGGACATCATCAATTATTCATAAGGCTCTCGCGTGCGCAATTCAAACACTGGTAATAGCTTAACTAGCTTTCAACACAAAGAAAATGCGCCATTTTGCCAAAATGGCTCGAGAGATTTCCCTTTTTCTGTAATCTACATTACTGCTAGTAACATGGTATCTATAAGAAATAACTTGAGTCACCTCAATGGTGTCGTTAAGTGTCTTCCATTCCGGCAGTGGATTCCTGATTTGGCCCAGCTCTTTCAATTGTTGTCGAGTGTTGTCTAATTCCTCTTTTATCTTCGAAAACTTTGATTCCAATTCTTGGAATCGCGGTGAAAAGTCAACCTGTTTTTCAGGTGATGCCGCATCTGAACGAAAAAAAAGTGAGATACTGTGAGTTTATCTAAGACGAATTGACGAGATCAGAGAAGTGATCGCAAAGCCTTGGGTTTTTTTTTTCTGATAGAGGCTGTTCTCAAATTATCCGCTAGGTTTCAGGCTTTTCCCAGTTCCCCTTCCCTTTGTTCGAAGGCCTGATATTTCAAACTGGTTTAAATTTAATTAATTACACTTGTTTTACCACAAAGTACAACTGCCTCTCCAATTGATTAGCGGAAAAGACCGGGCTAGCGGTTTTAAATATCCTCTTCAATCACATATTGTGTATTGCCTGTTATGTCTTGCCTTGTCGTGCACATATTTGCATACAGTTTTTATGACCTAAGGCACACGTCAGTGAAATGAGATGAAAAAAAAGTTCGATAGGAAAGTACTCTAGGTAGATTGGTATGAAGGTAGGTAGGTAGATAGATGGATGGATCATAGATAGTTTAGCTCTAGAGCTGAATTACATAGAGTTAACAAATGAACTCCAAGTAATTCTACAAAAAACGTAATCCTTGAAAACATTCCAAAAGAAACGTCTATATACATGCGAATACTGTAATTTGGAAATAGCGGGGATAGCGAAAGAGTAGATCATCAGGTGATCATTTTCATCATTTTTAGCTCGTTGTTTTCTCTGTTAGCTGCACATTCTGAGCAACTTCATAAAACAGTGAGACATTTGGGAATAAGAGAATTTTTATGCTTTTGTGACAAGCAAAAACTTGTCGTTTGGCCTTTGACGTTTCACGCAAATTAGTGCCATGCTAAATCTCCACACGACACGTAATCAAATTTTCGTTGTTATCAAGCAAGCAGATTATTTCGGATATTCAGTTCAGAATCACGTTGCCTTATTTTTCATCACAGTTTGTTCCCGCAACTAATTCCCTACAGATGTAAAAGAAATTTCCTAGTGGGCGGGAAAGAACATATAGGAGCGTGCTATCTTGTATCGCCTACTGTAAATCTCAATAATCGTTGAGGTAAAATTCGTCTCCGGTTGAGTGATTGATCATTTATCCAGCGATCTCTGTACCTGTCTCGGCTAAAATTGATGGTATTTTGTGATCATTTTCCAGGTCCAATTCATATAGATATCTTGAAACTCTATATTTCGAAACTTGAGGAGGTACTTTTTAATTTAAACACAACAAGAACAACCCATCTTGTTTCAGCCTACATGCAGACGAAGCTGGATCAGTACCTTAATCAAATAGTCCGTCAATATTTATCATTAAAAGGGTCAAAGCGTAAGCAAATGTAAGAAAGAAAATCATAAGTACGATCTCCATTAACCCGCATTAACTGCATTATTTTTTGCAAACATATTATTTTACCAAATTTTCAGCATACCGTTCACAGTATTTGGAGAAACCGTGATCATCCCGTTAAGTATCATCATCACCAAAGTCAAACCTGCAACGGCTGTGAAAAAAGTCAGGACTTGAAGAAGAGCAATTTCTCGAATACCAACGATACCACAGCAATAACGTCTTCCCACGTTCTGGTGTTTCGAGACATTAAAACGGGAAGGGGTGCTTTTTCTTTCTTCTTTACTGCTTCTCTTTTCCTGTTGCCTTTCCTCTCGTGAATCTGTTAAATTGGCGTAAAAACCAGTGTTTTTCAATTGATTGGCAGAACAGTCCGGTTTCTCAGTCTTGCCTCTCTTTCTCGACGGAGGCATGGCATTGCCGTATTGATCAGCTGCCAACGCATACTGATCGAAGTAAAAATCTTGTGAGCGGTTTCCTGCGTTTGGTATAGCTTTTCCTTCCTTACCCCAGCCAGCAGAGTCGAAAAAAATTTCTCGTCTTGGAGTTACAGCGGTGTGACCGAAGCTTGTATCGCCCAGGGGAACAAAGTCTCTGGAGGCGCATTTGCGTACGTTAGCCGTGTGTGTCAAATTTCCCGCGGAATCTACGTCGCTCCTAAATGCAAGATTGGAGTAGACATTTTCCAAGGATTCCATCTCAAAATTATATACAGGGTAGCTCTGGTCTTTCTCAGTAGCTTTCTGCATTCTAATAGAATTTCTGCTGCCTAAGCCACTTGTCTCTTTCTGGGGGGCATGCAGTTTAGTGACGTTGGGAAAGATGCTGATATTTTATTGCGCTCATGAAATTAAATACCAGCTGTTCATAAATACCGTATCTTTTGAGGCCCTCTTCATATGACTTCGGTTACCGGGGTAAAATTGGCTTCTGTTCCCATAATAACTTTCAGTGCGGTTACCGAGATGAAAAGTAGCGACGCGATCATTCAGGCGTCAACCTGAGAAACCACGAAATCCTTTTAAAAATTGAAAATAAATTAAACCGAAATTGACTATAGAATAAAAGGGAGGTAAGAATAATATTTAT
>NC_090880.1:40123526-40138526 GCF_036669935.1 Montipora foliosa | reverse complement strand
GTTAAAAAACAATACCCAATACCCGCCGTATCTAGAATTTCAACCTTCCCCACTCCCCCCGCCCCCCCCCCCCCCCACTCCCCCTTTCAATGTTGACTGTTTAAGTTTTCAGCATTTTTTTGTCTTGCTAGCAACATTGATACGGGTGGGAGAGAGGGGGATGCAGTGTGGGAGATAATAGGTAAATTATTAACGCCCCAAGAAGGTGAAGTGTCCCCCGGCACTAATTTTTAACTTGTTGTAGCTATATACGAATCTTTCTTGAAAGTACATTTGTTAGTAGAGGAAAAAACATTTTTTTTGTTCTATTTAGCATGTTTTTGTGTCTATTAGGGCAGATTTACACGGTACGACTTTGTAGCATGCGACAACGGCTTACGACAGGCCCGCGACATGGTTGTCGTGTACGTCAGAAAAAATGTCTAGTAGCATGCTTGTCGCATGCGACAAAATCGTATCGTGTTAATCGACCCTTAGTAGGCACCGTCCTTAAGGAACACCATTCCCAGATTCAGATCATTTGCAGTCATCCAACTCTTGTACCTTGTAACTTACGAAAGGAAAATCGATCCTCGCACTCATTTGGACAATTTGAGCAATAGGCCATTTCCGAGTTCATATTTGCCTCCTCTTCAAAACGAGTCTAAGTGCAAAGTTTTTCTTACGAAAATTAGTTTTCATTCATATGTAAAGTAGAACCAATTACCATTACAAAAACTTCGCACTTAGACTCGCTTTGAAGAGGAGGCAGACATATGCATGAACTCGGAAATGGCCCATTGTCTCACATGGACTCCTGAAACATTCAAGTGGCTTCAACTGACGGCATTTGAACCTATATGAAAGACATTTGCTCAAATTATCTAGGTAAATGCGAAGATCACTCCCCCTTTTGTCTGTCACCCGCACTTTTAATACATACATTTATTTCATCGTGTCCTTTCACGAGAACATCTGAGCCCAACAAATGGACCTGCTACCTACAAAGTGGCTTCATAGCTTAGTTGGCAGAGCATTGCACCGGCAATGCACCAGCATTGCACCAGCATTGCACCGGCATCGCGGAGGTCATGGGTTCAAATCCCCTTGGAGCCACTTGAATTTTTCATGCAGGTGTTTGTGAGAGACAATTGCTCAAATTATCTACATATGTGCGAAGATCACTTCCCCTTTCGTCTATAACTTCTAATACATAACTTCATTTCACTTACGAGCAAAAATAGTAATATTTCAGATGTAAAAAAAAAAAATTTTAATGCTTTGTTTATAGTGGAAGTGCACTTAGCTATCAAGCTAGTTTACAGGCACTCCACTGTTAACAAGGTGAAAGTAACAATTCAAACTTAACAGAAACATTATTAAGAACCCCAACTGGCGGGAGGCAACCAGTTGGCTATTTACAAAGCGTGGTGGAGTTGAATCCGGGACAACCGGAAACAAATCCAAGCCAGAGGTTAGAACGGGATTTGAACCCGGAGCAGCCGCATGCAAACCCAGCGCTCTAACCACTGGACCACACTGCCTCCAGATCATCTTTTACGGATCAACTTTCATTCGCATTCATCATTTTGGTTATCAATCACTGACTTCTTTCAGATGACAATCTTTTATTACAATAAACAGTGTATAGGTTAACCTTTGCCATTCAAATTATACAATGTTGACTAAAAACAATACTCAGTTTGGCGTTTAAACGGATGCATATATAGAACATCAAAATTCAGTACAAATTTAATATATTGATTTAAGAAACTGGACGGCGCAAGAAAAATTCATGTTCTCCAATCGATACCTTTCTGTGGCAATCACTGTAACTGAGCAAAATTTTTGCAAAATTAAACGCAGCGGTGACTAGATTTGATCAGCATAAAAAACAAATGTTACGTTCACATTTGAAACTAAATCCAGAGCAGGGAAAGGGAGTGCACAGTCCAAGACTGGCTTAATTGAGCAGGCTGTTGACCACAGCTTTATCTTGCTTCTTGTGCGACAGTGTCGCGAATAGAGATCCCTGACACAGTTCTGTACATTCGATCACTTATTTAGAGTAAACTATTACTGGTATATATATAAGATCCACACATCTTTTTTTTTTTCAATTTATTGGGCAAAACCAATAATGAAGGTTGCATTTCTTTTTCTCGTTTCCTAGGGGCCTAAAGTGTCCCGAGTCCCCTCTGCAAATACATATGTATTTCTGGTTTTTGGACACAAGATTATGATGTTCGGCGAAGTTTGTGGAACAGGTTTCTCCTAGAATTCTGTACCCCTGAAAAGAGGAACACAAAGATGTGATGGCAAAACAATACAGTATGTATAAGTTTCAGTATTGGAAAATGTGTGATCTCGGGAAAAAAGCCTTGATAAAGCAATCATCAAGTGGCAGGCCATGCATGTTGCCAAAATAATGAACTGCCCGGCAGTTGAATTCTTTAGTTATTAAACAAGGTAACTGATAGAATGTGTAAAGTGAAACGGTGTTTGTGGTTGAAAACCGAGGCGTTTATTTATTGAATGACATACTTACAGCTGGCTCAACTACCGCTGCGTCTGCATCTGAGCCCCCGGTCGTAGTAGTGCCTGTTTTCACCTCGTACTTGCATCTGCTAAAGTTTCCTGAGCTTTTGGTTCCTGCCATCTTACTGATGTTATTAACCTAAGGAGTCAAGGACATTGAATGTTCTGTGTAAAGAAGCATGAGTGGTTCACTATTGAACATGGGTTGCTCCACCTAATTTATAATTGCCTTTGCTTTACGTCATCCGCGTCTTTCAAAGGTTCTTGCTCCGAGCGTAAACCAAATGTAGGTATAGGATCGCACAGTGCTTTTTAAAAACGAAGAAACCCAGCAATCACTTAGTATTGCGTCTTTTCTCTACATGCAGGGCACCAAAGTTATCAGCAATTTTAGCAAACCAATTGGGCAAGGTATAATCATGTATTTCTCGGTCATTAATTCCAAGCATAAGAGAGCAATAAAACTGGGAATGTGAATAGTGTAAAACAGTCTTACTTTCTGCATTAGCTCCATCTTTGTTGCGTTAACTGCTGCCCACACTGACGACCAAAAAGCTTTGGTCTGTTGTTGCAGGTCTTTCTGGGTAGAGTTTATTGAAGACCACATTTCGGTCACTTCGGTCACCAAGTATCGACGGGAACTGTTGATTAGCTTCTCAAAGAATTTCATTTGGTCGTGATGCTGCACCTATCAGTTTTGTTGGAGGCCAGAAAAGACGGCTTAGCTGTGATCAAGGTTCTTCTGAGGGCAGCGCTTGAGTTAATCTAATATTGAAACTAGCAGTTAGGTTAGATTAGATTAGATTAGCTTTGCTTCGCTTAACTTAACTTTGTTTTGCTTTGCTTTCAGCTTTGCTTAGATTTCATTAGACTATAACTGATCTAGCAGCAGATTGGAACTTGGTGCAATTTAAAGCAGATACTGCCATGAAAAGGGACAACACTGACTGGAATATTATTTTGTTAAGATGAAAGACAAAGGAAAAGCTATGAATTAGAACCAATTAGTGCAAAACGCATGGGTGGTTTGGGGTTTATTACGGTTGCAGACATTTTATTTTATGAACAAAACAGTCAATAATTGAAAGTGTGCTACCAGGTCAAAGAACGTTTAATACTGAAGACGGTTATACCTGTAAAGTTAGGTAATGGTTTATTCTGTATGGGCTGAAAGATTACTGCTTTCTTGATTTCTGGCTGCGGATCGAGTCTGTATGTCGATCCTTGTTAATGATTATCGAGTCTGTCGATTTTGTGGCTGAGAAATCAGTTAACTATTAGATCGATTATTTCAAGCCTGTGTTTTAAATCTGTGTCCTTAATTAACTTTTTCCTTTTTGATTAATTCGGTCAACTTTCAAAAGACATCCCGGTCGAATCCTTGCGCACCCAAAACATTTTTTTAAGTCCTCACTGCAAGCCTAGTTGTGATAGACTGAGATTTAAATCCGGTATACAATCTTGATAATACACCAAATGCACGTGAATGCTTACCGTAAGAAGGACAGTCTCGTTTATTCTACGCTCTTCTGAGTGGACTTCGTCTTTAAGAGAAATCAAACTGTTGTTTACCTGGAGAGAAAGCAGCAAAGTTCTCATGATGAGGGCTTGAGAATTCCACTCAAGACGCAGAGAAAGTTACTTTGGTGGAGAACCGATCATTTCCAAGACATTCATTCAGAAAAGTGCTTAGGGTTACCTCTTAACCCAAATCAAGTCTAATGTTGGTTTTTGAGAAGAGAGGAAAACGGAAGTCGGTCTGCAGAAAAACCTCTCGGTGCAGAGTAGAGAACCAACAAATTCAAATTAAAGAAGGGACCGGGTGTGGAAATCGAACCCAGGCCACATTGGTGGGAGGCGTGTGCTCTCAACACTTCGCCATCCCTGCACCCCTTATGGTATTTTTGAAAGTGACCTATTAATACAAACGAAGCAATACCTTTTGAATGTTCTCTTGAGTTAAATTTCCTGTCGCCCTAAACAAACTTGTTTCTCGGCGCAGTTCTTTACCAGTGTTATTAACTTGGACCCAAATGTCGGTAATCATTGTCATCCACTTTTGCTGAGACGAATTCAGCATCAACTCGAAGTCTTCATTGTCCCCTGAGTGAAATACCTAAACAAAGGAGAACTCAATGCCTACTTCATGAACTCTAATGTTGGCATATTCCAGCTTATCATGGTGATATCGCGCACACAAACTCACAAATTTATTCCACGTCAATTACCAAAATAACTCTAATCACCTGAGAAGTGAGGTTAAGTGTCTTCCCTTGTTGTGAGAGATTCTTGATTTCAATAAACTCTTTCAGTTCTTGGCGAGCGTTGTCCAATTCCTTTTTAAGCTGGGAAATATTCTCTTTCAATTCTTGGAATTTAGTTGGAAAGTCAACTAGTCTTTGTGCTTTTGCCGCATCTAGAGGAAAGAAAAATACTCCTCGTGGGGTCAGATCTAACGCGAAACAACAGAAGTCGGGTCAGTTTGATCCCGGAAAGCTGTGATAACTAGTATATCGCCTTTGTGTAAGGAGTCCAGTTATACCACATTTTCAAATTTGCGCATCGGCCGAAATAACCGTCCAATTTGTCTAATAAGCTGACAAACTCAACTGATCACTACGGAACGGTCTCCTGAAATGGAAGCCAGCAAATGTATAATATAATTTTGGTCATCAAAGGCGATTGCGTGTATTATTAACAGGTAGTTGAAGAAGACCGTTTTAGTGTCGGTCTGCGTGTTATACCCAGCTTGCATCTTATACTGATCGATTTCAAAACGATACGGTTTGCATGTTGTAAAGACGGCAAAACAGAAACAGAAACAGAAACAGTTTGATATCACAGGAATAGCTACCTCCAGGAAACACCAAAACAGGGGAAATTCCATAAAATAAACAGGTTGTTTCATTTTACTACGCTCTCAACGGTTAAAAGGCATAATACTTGGGACAAATACTTTAATGAAAATTCAAGCGTATCTTTTTACATTCCGGGACTTCGCGATGGCAGTCGTGAAACAGTACATAGCTTTTATTTCTTTCAAAATTGTGATCGCAAACGAATTCTCCTTTTTTTGTCGGTGTGAAATTGAAATGTAGTAAACTCTAAAATATCCACATTTCAATGCAGGGGTCATTGTCTTCCTGAAGCGACAAACTCTATGGTTCTCCGCTACATTAACATTTATTTTTACTCTGTCTAACGCCAGACGATTTTACTCGTCAATGGGTCAAAAGAGGTGATTTCGCAGTACACTCAACTGAGAAAATAGCTCAACATCGAGATTGACAGCTCTACTGACCTAAACCAAAGCTGGGCCTTAATTCACTTCATCGGTCTGGATGGTATCAGAATCAGTAAACAAAGTCCCCCACCCCCCCCCCCCCCCCTCCTACCTCCCGGGCTACACTCACCTGGTCTATCGTACTTCACTTAATTATAATATGACTCTTGGGTTCAAACCATTTACGATTGTATGATTACTACTAAAACCTGAATTTTGGCAGCTTAAAAAATTATATCAGAAAAGCGATAAAGTATCACGTGTTATAGGGCTCGTTGCAACACGAGAAGAAAAGGAATAGCGCGTGCTGATTGAATCAACATCATCATCATTTTATTTCAATAGAAAATCAGGTAAATAAATAACATTAAAATAAATTAAATAGGTATACACATACATTCACAGATAGCTAGCATTTACATAGATAGAGCAAGAACATATAGGGGGACATGAAACACAAGGAAGTAATAATTTGATAGCTAGAGAGTGATTAATGATAACTGGTAATTTGAGACATCAACATGATCATCCTCATCACGAATCACCGTAAGTAAAGATTAGTGAATTTTGTTTTTGAAAGGTTTTTTTTCTAAGTTTCCGCAAGTCAGGCTACAGGCAATTCCATAACTTACCTCCGAAAATGGAAAGCGAATTGAGTCGAATACTCAGTTTTGATTTATTAACATATAAGTTACCAACATCAGAAAACCTAGTGTTACACGAATGAACGTCGGATGAACAAGTAAAAAAAATCACAGATATTCTGAGGCACAGAATTGGTCGATATGTCGTGCATAAGAGAACATACTGCTTCAAAATAAAGCATACCACACAATTCCACGGAATCCACGCAATAATAGAATTTTAATCGTTTCCGCTCGCACTTTAAGGCTTCAGTCATCTTCAAACAATTAACCAGATTATTCCACTCAAACTCATTCTTAACCTGCTATTGGTCTCTGTCCGATCAGGTTGAGCTCCCTTCGCTGACTAACTCGTGCGGATAATGTATATTCGAGGCGTTAAAAGAAGATATGTTGAGCCATTTTAGGCCACGTTAATCATGTTTGGCAAGGTGATAATGGTCTACGACATACCGATCTCTTTCCGTTTACATACCTTTTCTTTATCACACCATATAATTGGTTATGTTTGTGTGTCTGGAGACCAGTGGTCCCGACCACCTCAAAGCAAAACGGCGTTTGGGTTAATGTGATCGTTGTGAAATATTTACAGTTGACGTCGTTTCCCAAGCACTAGTCGTAGTCTTCGAGTTTGTCCCAATTTTTAAAGTGCCCCTGTGATCAAAAAAACCACTTCCTTTCTTCCTTCAGATTTTGAAAGTGTATTTGCTTAACACCTGACTGGCAAAATTTTGAGCTTTGATTTTTATCCAAAGGCCGTTTACTTCGAGTGTAAGTTTTGGATTTGGACGGTCCGCATTACTCACGTTCAAAACTGACCGATTGGACCTCAGATTGTTGGATCCAGGGAAAAGTGACGTCAGAGGCCAGCTCTCTCAAGAACATAATTTTAGTAATGGCGGACAATTAATAGGAAAAGTGTCTTTTTGAAATAAAGGCTTAAAACGTGGGTCACTTAGTGTTTTGTTAACATAGTTTTGAAATCCAAAGAAAAATATGGATTGATTTTTTGGTCACAGGGGCACTTTAACCAAGCATGGCTTCTAGTTTTTACTGCAAAGTCAGGTGACTAAAGTATTTACAAAGTAGAGTTAGAGAGGATACAGTTGAGTTTGATGTAGAGTGAACTGAAGGTGTCATTAAAAGTGGGTTGAAGATACAAGCTTAAATGATTTTTCCCAGAATCTCTGCTACTCGACTTCTTCGACATTTTAGGTGCGGAGCACTTAGCAGTTTGTTTTTTCTTTTGCTTCCGTTATCACGAACCAGATTTTATGACTTCCCGGCTTGCCGGTTCTATTTATCTAGGATTTAGTTTCTTGTTGATTCCGTATGTTTTTAGAATTTCAGGATTAGAGTATTTCCCACTCAGCAAGGGCCTTCCGTTGGCAACTTCGTTCCCAGGCTCTCTCTCTCTCTTTTCCTCCCTTGTCGTCGACGACACACCCGGACGACAAGGGAGGAAAAGAGGGAGAGAGACTTGGAACGAGGTTGTTCCGTTGGCTCGATTATCTGTTGTTTTCTCTAAGTGCTTCAGTATTCCCCAGTGCTGTCTTCATCATCGTAGTTATCTGTAATAGAGTGTTTTTCACTGTCACGCAATAAAAAATAAAGTCTGAGACCGTTAAAAGACTAATACATAAATAACTCCTCCAAGTCTCAAGTTTTTTTGGTGCATCGTTTTGTATGGAGATGTCATGTTGGTGTTACTTGGAGGGACACCAATATGGCGGCCTCGAATCAACAAAACATCTGGACTCGTATCGCGGTAGACGGCTCTTAACGCTCACTTTTGTACTCGCTCGGTTTACTGAATATGCGGGAAAAGCAGATCTTAACAAGTGTTATTGAAAACCAAACCGAAAATTAGGGGTAACCACACATTTTTCGAAGATAATTAATTAACAATATTTGTAAAAAGTTTTAAAATACAAAGCAATGTGTGACGTTCTTTTCCAAATTGAAGCTCAATAAGGCTCTGAAAAATACATGGTTACCCCCAATTTTCTTTTTTGATACCAAGATCACTGGCTAAGTTCTGCTTTCTCCGCATAGTTTTGAACCGCGCAAAAATATCCCTGTATTAATAAGCACTAGCAATAGCAAACCAGAGTATCTCGAGATGCGCAGAACGTATGCGCAATAACAATAGTAGGCACCGTCCTTAATAAGACGAAACACAAAGAAAGGAAACATTTCTGTATGTATTGTTTGCAACGTGTAAGCAGTGATGATGCACTAAACAATCATAAGACTAATTGTATCGTGGTAAATGGAGAACAAGCAATTCAAATGCCTCCAAAAGGTAACAACATGTACACATTGAAATTCAATAATTTTCAGAAACGGTTACCTACACCATTCGTCATTTATGCAAACAATAAAGATAAAATATTAGCAAACCTTTGACAATGACTCACAAAGATGAAAAAGATTTCAAATCTGCTGATAGTTGTCATATTTGTGATAAAAAATATGTGGAGACTGCATATCTTAAAGTAAGAGACCATTGTCACATTACCGGAAAATACAGAGGATCTGCTCACCAAGACTGTAATCTTAAACTTAAAATAGGTCACGAAACAATCAAAATTCCCGTAATTTTCCACAATCTCAGAGGGTACGAAAATCATTTTGTTATGCAAATATTTGTGAAATAGCCAAGAAACATACTTACAAAAACAAGAAAGGAGAAAGCATTTAAATGAGTGTCAACTGCATTTCAAATAGCATGGAAAAGTATATGGCTTTCATGCTTGGTAAACATTTAGTTTTTCTTGATAGTTTCCAGTTCATGAGCTCCGGTCTTGATAACTGACTAGTAAGCAATTTGCCTAATGAAAGTTTCAAGTACGCATCACAAATATTCAAAAATGAACATATTTGCTTAATGAAACAAAATGGGGTTTATCCCTATGACTATATGGTCAGTTTTGATAAATTCAATGTCACACAACTACCGTCAAAATCACACAACTACCGTCAAAAGTAGTTTGGAATACATTCACCCTCAAAACAATTGGTGATTACCACGACTTTAAAATCAGACATCCTTTTATTAGCCGATGTGTTTGAAAACGTTAGAACTACGTGTCTTCAGTACTATAAAATTGATCCATGTCAATATTTTACAAGTCCTGGTCTTAGTTGGTCTTAGTTTTAATTATTTACTCTCATCATTTACAAGTCTCACATCAACTCGTTTAGGAATATTCTCGGCCATCGTTTTGCCGAAAACGGAGTTGGTCCATGTTTTTCAAAAAGAGCTTTCGTACCCCCAAGTACTATACTACTGCCAAATATGGTAAAAAAACACCCATGCTAGGATTTTGCTGAGAAGGACCTGTCTGATCAGGGGAAAGTCGCTTAAACAAGAACTAAGTTAGGCACGCATTGAATATCATATCAAAATTTAAAGCTGCAAAACTGTGTTTTACCTCGTGAAGTGACGGCTTCTGATGAGGTGATCAGGGAGATGCGAAACATGATAGTTAGAGCCAAACCAAAAGCTGCAGCAGCAGTGAGAAAGCAGACGACTAAACCAGCTACCATGAAACACAGCGATCTCGAGAAAATCACTGAATCTGACTGTTTGTTGGGGTTTACAGGTGGTTCCAATGATGTTTGCTTGGTCTTCTCATCTTTCTGAATCCGCTTAAATGTTTTCTTTTGTTCACCTCCCTTGCCATACATTTCGGCGTATTCAGTTGCTTTGCCAGACGCCATTTCGAAACACTGGTTGACTTGTCCACCTACGATTTCATCCATTGTGAATGAGGGTGTGGATATCTCAGCCTTTCTTCCTTAGTGGTCTTTGCTAACTTTGCACTGTTGTCGATAGAAAGTAGAAGTGCCAAAGTAAACAAATTTAGTGTCACATGATTTCTATCGTTGACCTCTACTATAAAAAAAAAAAGATTTTAAGACGTTTTAGACAGGGAAATGTCTGAAAATGAAATGTTTTTAGATGAAAGTTCTGGTAATTTGCTGCCACTGGACTTCCACTTTCCCCGATGGTTTGAACGCCCGTTTAGACGAGCGATTTTTGGCGCAGCAACTCGTGCCATTTTTGCCGCCCGTTAAGTTGCGGTTAAAAAGCGCTGGTGTAAACCCGGTGCATGAAGTGAAAACCATCATTGCTGTTTTTAAAATGTGTAGCATTTGCTGATCAGGAATTCTACTGTGGTGTAAATGGGATGGCCTGCGTAGCAAGCGTTTCCGTTGGGTTTCACAGAAGAGAACTTTTGACCAAGGGGGGAGGGGGAGAGGAGGGAAGGTTTCCTTCTCTCCTCTCCCCCTCCCCACTCTCTTCCTTTTTGCTCTCGCCCCATTGTTTCCTAGGTCAAAACATCGAAAAAGCCTGCTTCTCAATATTTCTTTTCTGTGCCCTGCGGAAACGCTTGCTGCGCAGGCTAAGCGTAGGGAGATGTGCGAAATTCATCGTTCCGTGCTCAATTGCTCAAGAACCCTGACTTAAATCTGATCATTTTGTATATTTATATGAGTAAATGTAAAAGCATGATGAACAGCCAGATCAATCAAATTTATTGTTATTTTCTCAGAGTTATTCATTAATCTCCGTCAGGGTTAAAATTGCGTATTTCAATGTATGACATGTCAATTTAATCCGTATAGCCTTCTATCATTCAAACGAAGGGCATAAAGGCAGCGTGGCAAATTGTGAATGGCGTCTAATCCTCAAGGGGTGGTTTCTAAGTTATGTCATATCCGCCATGTGGGATGATGTAAACAGTAGATCTCTCATTGGTGACTTTTGTTCGTCATCCATCATTTGCTGTTTCGTCATTATTAGTTGCGTCTCTAGAATTGAAGACCATCTATAATCCATTAAATGAAGCTACGCGTCTTTGGTGAAAGATGAATGGAGTCCTTAACTTAGGAACCATCCCCTCAAACAATCCAGCGATGACACACACCTACCAGTCTCCAACGTTTTGGAGCGAGGAGTCCCCTGTTTCTGGGTTCCAGTTCCTCTATAACCATGGGCTGAAGTTGTAATGGGCTTGGAAATAGCGCATCTTAGGATTGATTTTATTTAAGGAGGCCCAAACAGTTTAACCTTCCTGTTGCTATGGTGACCTATTACGCCACAATTATTGGTGCGCATTGGTGTTTAAAATGGTACGAAAAAAATGCCGTTATATGAATAAGTTTTTAATACAACGAACCAACTTAATGAAAGGGCCAAATCGTCGAGGGACGAGGTGGGTTGGCTTGCAACTTGAAGCGGGTGTCAATAGTGTCCTTAGTGTCGGTTCGAACTGAAATACAATAATTAACAATTAGACCCTTCGCTCTCAAGGGCCACGGGTCAATAGCCCATTCGGCACGACTTTTCGCGAACAAACAAAAAAATGTTTTCCTTGTGATTAACATGTCAGTCAATTCAGAGAACCTTGAATTTCTTTTCGCTTCACATTTCACTTCTCGTTGTGACCTTCGTATTTCTCCGCGTCACGGCTAATCATGAATCCAGGTTTTCGAAGCAACTTTTCCGTTTTTTGGGAAAGAGATGTAGATCCAATGATCATGAATGAAGCACAAGACCGGTATAGGCCGGGGCAGTTGTTTTGGAGCCACCATTAAAGCAGAAATCTGCAGCAATTTTCGATGAACACCTTTGTGCTGGAAAAGACAGTTTTTATTAGTTTGCGCCTTTTTAGCAAGAAAGAAGGGTTACTCTCTGAGCATCATTAGCTGCATTTACGTTCAGAACATAACAATAAAAACCAATAAAAACTTGCTATGTCGATATTGACAAACGGAGAAAGTCCCCGTCCCTCGGGGAACCAAAGCGCTACTGATCGTCAATTCCCCAAAAAAACTTTTTTATGGCTTTGGAAATTGGAAAAGACAGTTTTACTTTAATTTTGTTACATTTAGTTACAGAAAACAAGTTCGTTTTCAAAATCGCGGCCAAAGTGTTCATGAACATTAAAGGGTTTCTAAGCATTCTGTGCGACGCGCCGTTTTCATGGCAGAGAAGTCGAAAACAGAACAAAAAAGTTTCTTTGCGTGCCTATTATTTCTCGCATTAGTAAAAAAAGAAAAAAAAATGTAAATGCTTTCTTTATAGTGGAAGTACACTTAGCTATCAAGCTAGTTCACACGTACTCCACTGTTAACAAGGTGAAAGTAACAATTGGCAAACTTAACAGAAACATATTAAGAACCCCAACTGGCGGGAGGCAACCAGTTGGCTATTTACAAAGCATGGTAGAGTTGAATCCGGGACAACCGGAAACAAATCCAAACCAGAGGTTAGAACGGGATTTGAACCCGGAGCAGCCGCGTGCAAACCCAACGCCCTAACCACTGGACCATACTGCCTCCTCCGTAATAGTCTTCGTAATATCTTCGTACGGTTTAAATATTTTATCGTAATTTGTGTTATAATGTTTATTGCTTATTTTTACTAAATTGTGAGGCAAACTCATTCTCGTCTTTGATGAAGACAACTCGCCATGTCATTCCGAATTTTCTTCGTGATGTGATAAATTGATAGCATAAACCGGCGTTTTCTCTAACCCATCAATGGCATTCGTTTTTATTTCAGTTCAAAATTATTGACTCGTTCAATGAGATAGTCAGCACGTTTAAGTAAGAGTATGCACAGTTTAAACCCTTAAATTGGTTAATTCTTCAACGTCATTGGCTTAACTTGTCGTCGGTCGTCAAGGTTGGAGATTATAATTACGCACGTTGTGATCTAATATCTCCCTTTAATGAAGATATGCTTGTTAGATTTCGATTAAACTTTGCCCGTGGTATAGCATCAGCGTTGTGAACAGTTAAGTTCATTTTGACGAGACATGCTCCTCTTCAGAAAGAACTCTTAAGTTTTCTTAAAATCAGTGTAATTTTGGTATCACCATTCTCGGAATTCACTTTCTATTTCCTCGCACAGGTCTAATTGGGTTTTCATTTTATGGAATTGGAGGTTATGGTCGATGACTGATGCCACGGAAAAGGACCACCCTGGCTGAGGGAAACAACTGTCTTGAGTCCAGTGAGTCTTTAAAGTAAGGGTAAAAAATCCACGAGGACCTGTTTTATGTAAACTAAGAACAAATGTCACGGTGCACTTATAATTTCTTCTACTTGAATGACTGTGTTAATGGTACAAACAAGCAGTGTGAAATAGCGCTGGCCTGTATACCCACCATTTGAATCATTCCATGCGATTATTGCTCGGCAGTAGCAATGAGTTGTTTTTAATCGTTAACGTTCATCTTACGAAATCTTTATGGCAAAAGGAACATGATTTGTTTCCTTTAAAGCCATGCGTTATGACATTGCGTATTTTAACTCTGAAAAATACTCTTGATAGAAATAAACTGGTTAAGCAACCCAGGTAGAGCTTTGAATCTCGAAATTGTGTTTCACATTAAAAGGTAAGAACTTTATGGTACAAGTTAATTAAACCGCTTTAACCAATCGGGCATGACCAATAATGAAGCTTGCCTGTCTTCTTCTGCGACGTCGACGTTGGATGAAAGAGGTTGGAGGACCCTTTGCAGTTGCATACGTATTTCCGTTTGTTTGTAATATCACCATTTCAAAATGGATTCTTTGCATACTATCGCCAAGTTGTTAGCTGCCAGTTGTTTCATGGGTAGTATTGACCTTAAGGATTCATTCACTTTTTATGGCTTTTGGAAATTGGAAAAGACAGTTTTACTTTAATTTTGTTACTTTTAGTTACAGACAACAAGTTCGTTTTCAAAATCGCGGCCACAGTGTTCATGAACATTTAAGGGTCTCTAAGCATTCTGTGCGACGCGCCGTTTTCATGGCAGAGAAGTCGAAAACAGAACAAAAACGTTTCTTTGTGTGCCTATTATTTCTCGCATTAGTCTTCGTAATATCTTCGGTTTAAATATTTTATGGTAATTTGTATTATAATGTTTATTGCTTATTTTTACTAAATTGTGAGGCAAACTCATTCTCGTCTTTGATGAAGACAACTCGGGATGTCATTCCGAATTTTCTTCGTGATGTGATAAATTGATAGCATAAACCGGCGTTTTCTCTAACCCATCAATGGCATTCGTTTTTATTTCAGTTCAAAATTAGTGACTCGTTCAATGAGATAGTCAGCACGTTTAAGTGATAGTGCAGGGCTAACCCTGCAGTCATGCACAGTTTAAACCCTTAAATTGGTTAATACTTCAACGTCATTGGCTTAACTTGTCGTCGGTCGTCAAGATTGAAGATTATAATTACACACGTTGTGATCTAATATCTCCCTTTAATGAAGATATGCTTGTTAGATTTCGATTAAACGTTGCCCGTGGTGAGAACGCATGTTTTATGAGTCCAATGAGTCAATGAGACTCACAGTCAATATAGCAATAATTTGTTGATTAAGCCTAAGCCCTCGTTTCAGTGATTAGGCCTAAGCACTCTCTGAGATTTTAGCTTTCATTTTATGGTTTAATTAAGTGCACTAACTCGGTGACTCATTGATTCATTGACTCATAAATACTTAACACTCGCCCGTGGTATAGCGTCAGCGTTGTGAACAGTTAAGTT
>NC_090880.1:40108526-40118526 GCF_036669935.1 Montipora foliosa | reverse complement strand
TAACATCAATTAACAATAAAATAAACATTGATATTTGTAAGATATTTGTAACTTCAGCCACCTTAATAGTGTAGTTAATATCAATTAGCATTAATAACAGGTTTACATCATATTAATTGCGTCGATGAAGGAGACGCTTTCTTATTGAGCGGTTGGGTATTCTGCGTGTTCGTGGAAGGCCTGTTCATGTTCCAAGCGCGAGAAATCGAGAAGAAGTTGTCGGTCGGTTCCAAATAGCATCCAGCATGCCGCACGTTTGTTTTGCTCCATGCCAAACGTCGCAATGGTATATTTTCGTCATATGGTCTCATGGTTTTGGATCCGACTACGAAAAACTACAAGGTAATATCGATCTTATCTTTCCTAAATATTTCGTAGATCAAAGCCTGATCAGGGAAATATTGACTCTTCCTGGAGCTTTGGCGACGTCTGATGTCCAAGGGCGTATTCTATCAAATTAGTGCTGGCACAAATCTTGAAAATGAAACTACTCAATAAAATGAAATGAGTCGTACTTGACATAAATCAAGTGAAATGAGTCATTGTACTCAATCAAAAATAACGATTCCTCGAAATCAGTCACATGAAATGAGTCGATTGAATGAAACAAGAAATTTAGAGCGAGAAATCAACTTCCCATAACTCAGCGAGCAATCAAATCCCCATAACTAGTACTCAGTCTTGGAGTAAAATGATTAAGATGCTTTATGGAAACCGATACAGGTGGCTAAGGCCTCAAGGCGACGCACCATCGCACAGAATGGCCGGACATCATCAATTATTCATAAGGCTCTCGCGTGCGCAATTCAAACACTGGTAATAGCGTAACTAGCTTTCAACATAAAGAAAATGCGCCATTTTGTCAAAATAGCTCGAGAAATTTGCCTTTTTCTGTAATCTACATTACTGCTAGTAACATGATATCTATAAGAAATAACTTGAGTCACCTCAATGGTGTCGTTAAGTGTCTTCCATTCCGGCAGTGGATTCCTGACATGGCCCAGTTCTTTCAATTGTTGTCGAGTGTTGTCTAATTCCTCTTTTATCTTCGAAAACTTTGATTCCAATTCTTGGAATCGAGATGAAAAGTCAGCCTGTTTTTCAGGTGATGCCGCATCTGAAGGAAAAAAAGTGAGATACTGTGAGTTTATCTAGGACGAATTGACGAGATCAGAGAAGTCATCGCAAAGCCTTGGGTTTTTTTTTTCTGATAGAGGCTATTCTCAAATTATCCACTAGGTTTCAGGCTTTTCCCAGTTCCCCTTCCCTTTGTTCGAAGGCCTGATATTTCAAACTGGTTTAAATTTAATTAATTACACTTGTTTTACCGCAAAGTACAACTGCCTCTCCAATTGATTAGCGGGAAAAACCAGCTGACCTCGATAAGGTCTAACTTGAGCCCGCGATATGGTCACGTAATATTGGTCAGCGTATACCTTGTTTTGACAGGTGTCAATTGACCGTAACATTGATGTCCAATATCAAAGATGTATGCTGTAAACTAGCTATAGTGTAAACTGGAGTGTTGCCTCCTCGATGAGCTCTAAACTTGAGCCCGTGATATGGTTACGTGATACTGATCACAGTGGCATTCATGGATGGGCGGACGGACGGATGGACATACGTACGGACGTTCATGACGTCATGGCTACAAAACCCAATTTTCTCACATCGATGGGTTACCATATTTTCTTAGCTATGGTGCTCCGCGTTCCCGCGCCTTCGGCGCGCGCGGAGCTCCGCTATAAAGACACGCTCCGTATCCTAAACTTTCTTTATTCCCTGAGATACTAAATATTAGATTGTTTGAAGCAAAGAGACGGCGTTAGATGAATATAAGGTCCACAGAACCCGGGAGACACATCGGAGGAGACACTGCTTCCGCTGTGTGTATGTAAATGATACCTCACGGGTGGGTTGTCATGTGCGGCAAGCTGAAATTTGCATTTTGTCAAAATTCAAGTTTTAGCTCGTTGTTTTCCCTGTTAGCTGCACATTCTGAGCAACTTCATAAAACAGTGAGACATGTAGGAATAAGAGAATTTTTATGCTTTTGTGACAAGCAAAAACTTGTCGTTTGGTCTTTGACGTTTCACGCAAATTAGTGCCATGCTAAATCTCCACACGACACTTAATCAAAATTTCGTTGTTATCAAGCAAGCAGATTATTTCGGATATTCAGTTCAGAATCACGTTGCCTTATTTTTCATCACAGTTTGTTCCCGCAACTAATTCCCTACAGATGTAAAAGAAATTTCCTAGTGGGCGGGAAAGAACATATAGGAGCGTGCTATCTTGTATCGCCTACTGTAAATCTCAATAATCATTGAGGTAAAATTCGTCTCCGGTTGAGTGATTGATCATTTATCCAGCGATCTCTGTTCCTGTCTCGGCTAAAATTGATGGTATTTTGTGATCATTTTCCAGGTCCAATTCATATAGATATCTTGAAACTCTATATTTCGAAACTTGAGAAGGTACTTTTTAATTTAAACACAACAAGAACAACCCATCTTGTTTCAGCCTGCATACAGACGAAGCTGGATCAGTACCTTAATCAAATAGTCCGTCAATATTTATCATTAAAGTGGTCAAAGCGTAAGCATATGTAAGAAAGAAAATCATAAGTACGATCCGCATTAACCAGCATTAACTGGATTATTTTTTGCAAACATATTATTTTACCAAATTTTCAGCATACCGTTCACAGTATTTGGAGAAACCGTGATCATCCCATTAAGTATCATCATCACCAAAGTCAAACCTGCAACGGCTGTGAAAAAAGTCAGGACTTGAAGAAGAGCAATTTCTCGAATACCAACGATACCACAGCAATAACGTCTTCCCACGTTCTGGTGTTTCGAGACATTAAAACGGGAAGGGGTGCTTTTTCTTTCTTCTTTGCTGCTTTTCTTTTCCTGTTGCCTTTCCTCTCGTGAACCTGTTAAATTGGCGTAAAAACCAGTGTTTTTCAATTGATTGGCAGAACAGTCCGGTTTTTCAGTCTTGCCTCTCTTTCTCGACGGAGGCATGGCATTGCCATATTGATCAGCTACCAACGCATACTGATCGAAGTAAAAATCTTGTGAGTGGTTTCCTGCGTTTGGTATAGCTTTCCCTTCCTTACCCCAGCCAGCAGAGCCGAAAAAAATTTCTCGTCTTGGAGTTACAGCGGTGTGACCAAAGCTTGTATCGCCCAGGGGAACAAAGTCTCTGGAGGCGCATTTGCGTACGTTAGCCGTGTGTGTCAAATATCCCGCGAAATCTACGTCGCTCCTCAATGCAAGATTGGAGTAGACATTTTCCAAGGATTCCATCTCAAAATTATATACAGGATAGCTTTGGTCTTTCTCAATAGCTTTCTGCATTCTAATAGAATTTCTGCTGCCTAAGCCACTTGTCTCTTTCTGGGGGGCATGCAGTTTAGTGACGTTGGGAAAGATGCTGATATTTTATTGCGCTCATGAAATTAAATACCAGCTGTTCGTGCATACCGTATCTTTTGAGGCCCTCTTCATATGACTTCGGTTACCGGGGTAAAATTGGCTTCTGTTCCTATAATAACTTTCAGTGCGGTTACCGAGATGAAAAGTGGCGACGCAATCATTCAGGCGTCAACCTGAGAAACCACGAAATCCTCCTAGAAATTTAAAATAAATTAAACCGAAAGTGACTATAGAATAAAAGGGAGGTAAGAATAATATTTATAACATCAAATTCATTACTGCGCGAGGGTACTTCATTTTCCCATGGTGCACGTTGATGACGTCGCAAACAAATGCCTTGCAAAAAAGAAAATTTCCTCGAGAGTGACTTCAGCAGATTACATAATATTTCCAACAAGATAGTTTGTTGTATGAAGTGCTAGCCCCTCTTGTGCTCTTCAATGCCTTGTTTATTTTTTTTCGGAAGAGCATTTCGCCACTCTTCAAGGATCTCTTAAACGGCGAACGAAAAACTAACAGGTGATTTAATGCATGTAACGGGATGTTATTTTCTGATTAAATACAAAATTGAAGGGAAAACAATTGGGAAGAAGTTTAGGGTGAGAAGTTTGGAGAGCACTCACGAACCTAAGTTGCTCGAGGTGCACACATCTTTCGTCAGTACTCTCCAAACTTTCCGGCGTGTACTTCAAATCTCGATGAACGCACGCTGACGCATGAACCAATTCTCAAATCGTGTTCTTTTCACCCCGGAAACCGAGCTGAAGTGTTTATTTGGAAAATTTCTACCTCGCCGGGTAACCGAGATATCGGCTCTCGGAAACCGAGAAACCGCAGGCGTGCGTGCTATCCCGGCCTCTAACGTGAAAATATTTTCGAGATCTTATGAAAAAGTTGTTGGTGAGGCTCAACGATACAGAACTAGCACTGGGGTCATCTTAAGGGGCCTTAAGCCTCTTGTCTTGTCCAATTTTTGCATATCTTGCAACCAGTTAAAAGCTACTTTGCATCGTTCATTTCTTCATTTCAATGGCAAATCCAAGCAAACAATTGCATTTTTTTGGAAATTCTGTTTTCCACTTTGCTCAAAATATCTGTTCACTAATTGTGAGACGATTTATAAAATTGAACCACGAACGCTTATTGCTCTGCAGTTAATCTTTCTTCTGCGTGCCCCCAAAAAATTTGCAAAAACGCAGAACAGTTGCTTCCAATTACAACACTTGTGACTGTGCTATGCAATGTCGAAGAAACTGAACAATTGTAAGCCTTGTGACCTGCAAAGAATATGTCAATCATGCAACAGATTGCCGTTTCGTTAAGTAGTGGGGATTTGTAAATTTCATGCACATGATACTTCTTGGCTTAAAATGGGTAACCAGTTGCCGCAATAGTAACTCGAATTCTACCAAAAGTTTTAAGGTAGAAATTAATGGAAAACTTTTCAAAGAATTTGCCGCTAGTATGGTGTTAGCATATTGTCCGTTCTTTTAAAAGTAGCCTGATTTTACTTCGAAATGTAGATCATATTCATGTACGTAGCCCGAATTGATGACATAACTAATAAGTGGTGGAGTCCAATAAAGTAGTGAGACATACCTTGTTGTTTGCCTAAGTGTTCTCAGCTTTTAAAACTGCTATCTTCTAATAAAAGTTAGTTTCTCTAGCAATGAAGACGAGCATAATTACCGTTGGCTATTTTGGTTGGGTTGGAACAACCAATCGAATGTGGAACATGATTTATAAAGGGCGATTTTTTATGATTTGACGGTAGGTCTTGACCCCATGAAATGGGTCACGTTTCGTAATATCCATGCCTCACTTGGTCAATTTTTTTTTCTGCGAAATCAACAATTTGTTAAACTGCTTTTCGGCAGGCTATGCAGAAGCCGAAGAATTGACTTATCCCTCATTACATAATGGGAATTATGTCCGCGTGTACCTTTCAAGCTGGCATACGGTGAAGGTAACTTCATACTCCTTCAAGAAACATGTGGCAATGGGAGCGGGCAAAAAAGCTATTTAAAGGCCAAGAGATAAGCTACAAAATGCAAAGCGCGTACACGTTTGCAAAAAAAAATGTCCATAAATGTTACTCCCCACTGTGGTTTCCGCACCTAAACGGTTCCAAAGTCCGGTGTAATTTTGCATCCTGTTCTCTTAAAATGAGGCGAATGAAATTGATGCGGGTAGGCCGCAGATACCTCTTATTTTGGAATCGTCCATTGGCGGTTAACTTTTGTAGTTGATATCTTAAGGATTTGATTTGGGCACCGTGGAAACTATGTACAGCTATCTTGAGAATTCTCCTTGGAAAAAATCAAACCGTTCATTCAGTCTTTTGTTCAAGTCGAATTCACGAAGAACGCAATTTAGGAAATTCTGTTATCACTTGGAGTAGAGTATACCTTGGTGCCTTGTTTTTACAACTTGAAAAGCTTTTGTTGCCTTGCTTGAATTAATTATCCACCCGCCAAGGTCAGTTTGTGTCAGTTGCCTTCTGTCTGGCCGACTCAACTCTGGGCCCATAACCTCGGGCCAAAGACTTTCACAATTAACATGTAATCCTGGATGTCATGATGTGGATTACGCATAAGCCACTTTCAGTTGTTTTGTTTTGTTTTTAAAGAAAAGATAAGCTATTGAAAATCGAAACAGCTCGTAGCTCCTTTCAACCAAGCAACGTCAACGGTATTGGATGTTTTTTAACGTAAACAATAAAAGTAATTGATAAAAAATGAGGGGCGATACTGATATTTTTTTCTATTAAACGCCGGAATTCAACTCTGTTGTTCGCGGATAATCATGGTCCATGTTTCACAAATGGAGGTAAACCTTTGTTCAACTTAATTCAGTGTACCTTTCATGCAATTTAATCGTCCGAGTGGGTGTAATCCCCGGGGGGGGGGGGGGTACATTAGGAATTTCTGGGTGGGAATGTGCCGCTGGGACCCTGGAACCCTTAGCCTATACCAGAGCTAGTTTCAGCTTGATTTTGCTACCCTATACTAGAGTAAACTCCCCAAATCACTCCTATCCTAGAGTAGCTGTTTTCCAGAAACTGAGGTCACTAGCACAGTCTAAAGCAAAGCCAAAACAAAACCTTATACCGCAATCACTTCTTTATTAAAAAAGGATTTATTTATGCTTGTCCAGCAATGCCAAGCACGTACGTACGCATTATCAAGACAATAAATTGTTTAATTTTAACCAGTATTAATACCACCGATTTCCGTCTGAATCCCGATTTTTGACAGTTAATAATATCCAGTAGCGTTTTATGATAGTCGTCTATCAACGCTGTTGAGGGTGAGTCGTGAAAATTTAAACTTGCCGATTTCATTTTTTTATATTTTTGAGTAGGAATTCTTGGTTTCCTTAGTCTAGATAAATCTTCAACCAACTGGTCAGTTTCGTGAAAAATGATACCCTTTTCTAGACCCAAACGCTCTGATTTATATACCCTATGCTAGAGTAAACTGCTTGAAAACCATACCCTTCACAGCGGCACATACCTATATAGCCCATATATGGCAGTACACCCCCCCGCCCCCAGGGTGTAATCCTAAGATTTCATTATAATCTTGATTGCTTTTCATAAATCTAAACGGAAATGACTTCTGCTGTGGTGTAAAACGTCAGTCATCTGTAATGGCATCGACGTCTGGTGATTGTAGTCCTGAGAATAGAAGGGCTGTTGTAGGTGACTGACATTCTGCATCTCAGCGGAAGTCATCTTTTACGTGAGGACTACACCCAACATGATTAAGCCATCTGCTTTTTTTTTCTCCGTTTATACGTCGTCGTCCGACCGTTTCTAAGCAAACCATACAAGGAAAAAATTATTTAGGAATAAATTAAAATCCGAGATATTATAACCATTGGTTTTGCCCGTACAGATTTTCAGTCTCAATTGCTCTTGCAACCCTCAAACGCAGAGAAAACGTGACATTCTACAGGAGAAGCTTTGAGTCCGCATGGAAGGAAAATACGTTTACACCGCCAAAGGCGCAGTTACACTGCGAAATTTTTCGTGCAAGTTGTTCGCAATGCCATTTCTACAAACGTTCTCACATTACGAAGCAAGTTGTTTTACGGGTGTTACACTA
This sequence comes from Montipora foliosa, assembly GCF_036669935.1. Lineage (NCBI taxonomy): Eukaryota > Metazoa > Cnidaria > Anthozoa > Scleractinia > Acroporidae > Montipora > Montipora foliosa. Next base: position 40,110,971 of record NC_090880.1, on the reverse strand, counting down.
AGCAACGTTTCATTCAATTTGTCTCGTTTCGATGATTACATGAGGTTAATGGCTGGTGCCGCTCTGCGAGCCAGCGAGCCATGCGCATTTCGCATTTAAGTCTAAGCACCAATTTCAAATAGCGCTGATAAACAGTTATTAAGTCGAAGCACCAATTTTAAAACAGTTAGCTTTCAATAACTGAGTGACTCGCGTGTTGGCTCGAATGACTCGCGTGTTGGCTCGCATGACTCGCGTGTTGGCTCGCATGACTCGCAGCCATGACTCGCATGACGCACAGTCATAGCTCGCATGACTCGCATAGCTCGCTGGATCGCACATTGTCCTAACTCAGTGCCGCAAACCGTTGCGATCCAAGTTGCAGGACAGATGTTACACTGCGCAATGCTTATAAACTTCTTTGCAACCGTCGCGGAAAGTAGCACTCAATTCTACATTCCGTAACGGTTGCTGCAACTGGTCTCACAACGTTTTTTGCCGTTGGCAAGTTATGTTACATCGAGCAATGATTCGTGCAACTTCTCGTGCAACCTTTCTCGCACCCTGCCACTCGACTCTTTCTGCAGCTTGCAAGTGATTGTTTTTAATTTGACCGACCGACCCAAAAGTAGGAAACGCATCCGATACTTGAAATATTGTTGTGGCGCATACGTTCTGCGCATCTCAAGATACTCGGGTTTCGTATGGGTGGTGCTTGATGATACAGGGATATTTTTGCGCGGTTTAAAACTATCCGGCGAAAGCAGAACTTAGCAAGTGCTCTTGGTATCCAAAAAGAAAATTTGGGTTAATCATGCTTTTTTCCACAGTAATTATAAGCTTCTATTTGGAAAAGAACGCCAAACAAAGCTTTTTACAAATATTGCTGATTAGTTATCTTCACACAGTTAGAAATGTGCGTGGTTACCCCCAATTTTCTTTAGGGATTTCAATAACACTTGTAAAGATCTACTTTTCTGCAAAATTCATAACTAAACCATGCAAAAATACCTTTCAATTAGGTATTCACGAATTCGAATATTCAGGTATTCTATTCAAGTAGGTGCAACATAGGTGACGTCATAGACGACTGCCGCGTAAATGTTAATGCATCGTATGTCCATCAGATTCATTTCTATTCGGGCAGTCACTCCCTCCAGAGAGCTACAACAAGTTGCAAAATTGTTGAGACTCTGTTAAAAAACACCTTCTCTAGCTTCCAATACCCGCCGTATCTAGAATTTCAACCTTCCCCACTTCCCACCTCCAACTCCCCCTTTCAATGTTGACTGTTTAAGTTTTCAGCATTTTTTTGTTTTGCTAGCAACATTGATACGGGTGGGAGAGAGGGGGATGCAGTGTGGGAGATAATAGGTAAATTATTAACGTCCCACGAAGGTGAAGTGTCCCCACTAATTTTTTACCTTGTTGTAGCTATATACGAATCTTTCTTGAAAGTACATTTGTTAGTAGAGGAAAAAACATTTTTTTGTTCTATTTAGCATGTTTTTGTGTCTATTAGGGCCGATTTACACGGTACGACTTTGTCGCATGCGACAACGGCTTACTACAGGCTCGCGACATGATTTACGATTGTTGTGTACGTCAGAAAAAATGTAGTAGCATTTTAAAACATGTTTTAAAACGCTGCGACAATCGTAAGTCATGTCGTAGGCCTGTCGTGAGCTTGTCGCATGCGACAAAATCGTATCGTGTAAAATCGACCCTTAGTAGGCACCGTCCTTAAGGAACACCATTCCCAGATTCAGATCATTTGCAGTCATTCAACTCTTGTACCTTGTAACTTACGAAAGGAAAATCGATCCTCGCACTCATTTGGACAATTTGAGCAATAGGCCATTTCCGAGTTCATGTTTGCCTCCTCTTCAAAACGAGTCCAAGTGCAAAGTTTTTCTTATGAAAATTAGTTTTCATTCATATGTAAAGTAGAACCAATTACCATCACAAAAACTTCGCACTTAGACTCGCCTTGAAGAGGAGGTAGACTTGAACTCGGAAATGGCCTATTGTCTCACATGGACTCCTGAAACATTCAAGTGGCTTCAACTGACGGCATTTGAACCTAAATGAAAGACAATTGCTCAAATTATCTAGGTATATGCGAAGATCACTTCCCCTTTCGTCTATCACCCGCACTTTTAATACATACATTTATTTCATCGTGTCCTTTCACGAGAACATCTGAGCCCAACAAATGGACCTGCTACCTACTAAGTGGCTTCATAGCTTAGTTGGCAGAGCATTGCACCGGCATTGCACCAGCATTGCACCAGCATTGCACCGGCATCACAGAGGTCATGGGTTCAAATCCCCTTGGAGCCACTTGAATTTTTCATGCAGGTGTTTGTGAGAGACAATTGCTCAAATTATCTACATATGTGCGAAGATCACTTCCCCTTTCGTCTATAACTTCTAATACATAACTTCATTTCACTTAGAACTTAC
>NC_090880.1:40086026-40103526 GCF_036669935.1 Montipora foliosa | reverse complement strand
GCGTGTTATACCCAGCTTGCATCTTATACTGATCGATTTCAAAACGATACGGTTTGCATGTTGTAAAGACGGCAAAACAGAAACAGAAACAGAAACAGTTTGATATCACAGGAATAGCTACCTCCAGGAAACACCAAAACAGGGGAAATTCCATAAAATAAACAGGTTGTTTCATTTTACTACGCTCTCAACGGTTAAAAGGCATAATACTTGGGACAAATACTTTAATGAAAATTCAAGCGTATCTTTATACATTCCGGGACTTCGCAATGGCAGTCGTGAAACAGTACATAGCTTTTATTTCTTTCAAAATTGTGATCGCAAACGAATTTTCCTTTTTTTGTCGGTGTGAAATTGAAATGTGGTAAACTCTAAAATATCCACATTTCAATGCAGGGGTCATTGTCTTCCTGAGGCGACAAACTCTGTGGTTCTCCGCTACATTAACATTTGACTCCCAAGCCGGCCTGAACCGGCCATACTTGGTATTTTACTCTGTCTAACGCCAGAGTATTTTACTCTGTCTAACGCCAGACGATTTTACTCGTCAATGGGGAACCCCTGGGAGTCAATGGGTCAAAAGAGGTGATTTCGCAGTACACTCAACTGAGAAAATAGCTCAACATCGAGACTGACAGCTCTACTGACCTAAAACAAAGCTGGGCCTTAATTCACGTCATCGGTCTGGATGGTATCAGAATCAGTAAAAAAAAGTCCCCCCACCCCACCTCCCCCCCCCCCTCCCCCTCCTACCTCCCGGGCTACACTCACCTGGACAATGTACTTCACTTAATTATAATATGACTCTTGGGTTCAAACCATTTACGATTGTATGATTACTACTAAAACCTGAATTTTGGCAGCTTGAAAAATTGTATCAGAAAGGCGATAAAGTATCACGTGTTAGGGCTCGTTGCAACACGAGAAGAAAAGAAATAGCGCGTGCTAATTGAATCAACATCATTTTATTTGATTAACTTTGCCAGTCAAGCTGCCAGAGCGCCACAACAGCTTGCGCCAATTACTGTGGCCCCTTTTTTTACCCTCCCAACCATGATACACAACAGAAGACAGACCAATACACCGGGAACTACGTGCCCTACTCTTAACGACAAGTGTGTGGGTTCCTTTACGTCACACAGGATTATTAACATTGAAGGGTTGTGAGACGGGACCTCCGGCTTATCGTCCTTATCCGAGAAGACTTGAAAGTCTAACCATTATTTAAAGACCCTGAGTGAATCAGGTAAATAAATAACATTAAAATAAAATAAATAGGTATACACATACATTCACAGATAGCTAGCATTTACATAGATAGAGCAAGAACATATAGGGGGACATGAAACACAAGGAAGTAATAATTTGATAGCTAGAGAGTGATTAATGATAACTGGTAATTTGAGACATCAACATGATCATCCTCATCACGAATCACCGTAAGTAAAGATTAGTGAATTTTGTTTTTGAAAAGTTTTTTTTCTAAGTTTCCGCAAGTCAGGCTACAGGCAATTCCATAACTTACCTCCGAAAATGGAAAGCGAATTGAGTCGAATACTCAGTTTTGATTTATTAACATATAAGTTACCAACATCAGAAAACCTAGTGTTACATGAATGAACGTCTGATGAACAATTAAAAAAAATCACAGATATTCTGAGGCGCAGAATTGGTCGATATGTCGTGCATAAGAGAACATACTGCTTCAAAATAAAGCATACCACACAATTCCACGGAATCCACGCAATAATAGAATTTTAATCGTTTCCGCTCGCACTTTAAGGCTTCAGTCATCTTCAAGCAAACAATTAACCAGATTATTTTCTTACCATACCGCAAATGACGTTTTAATTATTCTATTCAAACTCATTCATAACCTGCTATTGGTCTCTGTCCGAGCAGGTTGAGCTCCCTTCGCTGACTAACTCGTGCAGATAATGTATATTCGAGGCGTTAAAAGAAGATATGTTGAGCCATTTTAGGCCAAGTTAATCATGTTTGGCAAGGTGATAAATGGCCTACGACATACCGATCTCTTTCCGTTTACATACGTTTTCTTTATCACACCATATAATTTTGATTCCTCGAGAGGTTTTCACATTTAATTCAACCTTAACAGCTGGTTTCACGTGGTGTTCGATGTAAATTGGAATTTGCTAATCGAAACCAATTGTTGTTTATGAGACGTTAGGAAAAGGCATTGGCGTGCATTCCAAATATTGGCTTACAGTATACATTACTTTTTGTCTATTCAATCAGCCTTGTTTTACTTTTTTTTTTCAGTTTGGTTTCCCTAAATGAGCATAAATACATTCATTGTGTTCAGGTGTTTTGTCTGCTCGGGTAGTTAGGTTTCCTTATAAACATTCATCGTGTTGTGGATGGTGTTCTTTAATCCCATGTACAAAAAGCTTCAGTCGTTTGTTTCGTGGATGGCGCTTTCCTATGGGTAAATCATTATCCATTTGGTTTTGAAAACTTTATTGATTTATGCCGTTGACAGAGCTAACTAACAACGGTGAATGACCAGACGATGAAATTTAAGATTTTCTTAATCCGGTGGGATCATCCTAATTGCAAGTGGGCTCCTGGAGCGGCAAATATTTACGTCTTTCCGTAAAGTTTGATTCATTGGGTCAAATCTGGAAGGAAGGGAAAAATTCTGTCTTCTTTTCTTTTGGAAGATAATATATAACTGCAAAAATATATATAATATATGTATATATATATGACATTTTGAAAGAATTACGCAACCCATTTTCATCATACCTTTAGGAGAATCCCGGGAACAAGTGATCTTTCCGTTTGTTATCATTATCGCGAGAGTCAATCCTACAGCCGCCAGGAAAAAGGTCAGTACGTGAAGGAAAGCCATTATAGGGAACTTGAACCGGGGGGTCGAGAGGCCACCTTCTACCTCTCTTTTACATCTTTCCTCTTGCTTCTTCTCTGGCTCTGTGAACAACTTTTGTGAGTCTGCTAAATTGACGATAACCTGCGTGTTGTGTGATTTTTTGACGAAAGAGTGCGGTTTCTTGTCTTTCGCTCTTGACGGAAACACAGTACTGTCACATTGATGATCTAACACATAAGGAGCGCTGTAAAGTTGGTTTGACTGATCTCTTGTGTTTTCTCTAGCGTCTTTCTCAACGACACCAATAGATTTACACAAAGCGGTTTCTCGTCTTGGAATTGCAGCGGGGTAATCGTAGGTCCCGTCACTTGGTGGAGCAATTATTTCACTGCCATCGTGTAACTTGCTCGAGTTTGTAAAAATTCCCGTTGAAATTTCGTCTGCGTTGCTTACGGTAATGTTAGAGTAACCGTGGTCCACCGATCCCATCTCAAAATGATATACTAGATAGCTGTGGTCTTGCGCGGTAGTAGGTTTCTGCATTTTAGATACGAATTTCTGTTTGGGTTGCAGTTCTCTTTTTCGATTAGGAAAGACTTCCGAACAAAGACTCTCTTGGTGAGAAAGAAAGATAGTTTAACCAGGAAGCTGAGCTAGCAACCGAACGTCAATCGTCGCCACTGTGTTTCTGCCGTTTTCAAGCACCCAATAACCACGCTGCGTTTTGTCACTTGGGTAACGCTATTTCCCTATACGTAAAGCACTTATGCTACCAAAGACCTGAATGACGTCTCCCATCCAAACCTAATTATCTTCTCTATAACTCTGAAACACTAAGAATGCTTCCTTCTAAAATCAAGTTATCTCTCCGAATATGAAAATATAGGCTAGTATAACCTGAAGTGCTTGTTACAGTACTTAGATATGTACGAAATAGTAATGCCCCTTAATTGTTGTCTGCGTGGTCAGATTTTCCCGTTATTCCAATTATTCTTCTTAATCACTTAATCTCTAATAGTTTTTGTTTTGTGGAGAAACAACTTCAAGCCAGTTGAACTCATAATTGTAGGTAGATGTCGTAAATGTAGATCGAAGTCAGTCTTACGTTGTGAAATATGTCAAAATTTTGCGGTAAAACTAAAACAAAAAAAAGTCTATGGAAAATCTTTGAGGTCGAAAACTGAATATGTTAGTTCGTTGTTAAAGGGGTATGCGCTGGCGTATACTTTTGCGTTTCCTCCTCAAATTGCAGGAGTTTGGTTCTTTACCGCCTCTAGTTTTATGATCATTATTATGTACGGGGCTTTGAGTTTGTCATGTAGCTGTTGTTTTGGCTATGCATGGGTTCACTATTGGGCAGTGCTTTGTGAAACTGTGTTGGAAAGAAGTTTCTGCAACTATTGTTCAAGAATAGTGTGTTCCAAGAAGTCTGAAAAATTTACTTTTGGTTAGTGATAAATGTTTAACCCCATTAATGCAATTCAGTTTAGAGTTTCTGGAAAGTTAGTCGGTAAAAGTATTTTTCTAACAAAAATCACTGTTGGATCTTTTTGCATTGAAGATCCTGAGGTCCAAGAACAATGATATTCTTTGAAAAAATGAAATTTCAACTGCTTTTATTTCACAATGGGATCTCAGGTCCGCTCTATTAATGAATGAACTGTTGTGTTTTCTCTTTGTAGGTGTTCTAGTGGTTAGTTTCTTGACAAATGCGGTGGTGGCGAATAAAGAACAACGGGGTCACTGTTGGATCTTTTCCCAAAGTCCTTTTGCCGCGTATATTTGCTATTGGGGTATAGTTTCGCATGGTCCGATGAATGAACTGCTTCATGTGGTGCCAAACAAGCGCATTTGTCTCGTATTTATTTCAATTTTCGGTCATGAAAGTAACGGGTAGACTAAATCGGAAAATTGCTTTAACTTTAGTTCCATCAATTTTACTATTTATTCTGGTTTCATGACCTTAACGAGTAAGATTCGATAGTTATCATATTTTTGTGTCTTGATTTTGTTTTTTTCCAACCCACCGACAACTAGGTCATCTCACATTTGCATTGTGGCTTCCTTCTCTTGCAATTAGGGAGGTCAACAATTGTAAGTTATATCGTCTCTTGTTTTTTTACTCTCTCATCTATTCATAACTTCGATCAGATCAAGCCCTATGCCTTGTAAACAGTTGCCTATTTAACTTTGTCGTATGTGGATAATGTAATTATGATTATTCCCTGTATCCAATTTAAGACGTTTTGACCCGCGATAATTTCACCCACACTTGGATAAGGAAATGAAAGAAAATCAACTGATGATAGCGCAGGAAATGAAGTAGACTATTATACTTGGAAATAAACAAAGCAGGCTCATAATGTAAATAAGAGTTTTCATTCTCTTGTCTTATTTCGAATATTAAACTTTCCTCTAAACATAACTTTCTCATAATTAATAAAAAATACAGTCGTTTGCCTCAGGGGCTAACACGAAACCACGAAAAATAAGTCTTCCGTAATATTTGATTAATTGCGTCAAATCTGGAAGTAAAGGAAAAGTTGCGTCTTCTTTTCTTTTGGAAGATAATATGTAACTGCAAAAATATTTATTCATATGCTATTTTGAGAGAATTACGTGACCCATTTTCATCATACCTTTAGGAGCGTCCCGGGAACAAGTGATCTTTCCGTTTGTTATCATTATCGCGAGAGTCAATCCTACAGCCGCCAGGAAAAAGGTCAGTACGTGAAGGAAAGCCATTATAGGGAACTTGAACCGGAGGGTCGAGAGGCCACCTTCAACCACTCTTTTACGTCTTTCCTCTTGCTTCTTCTCTGGCTCTGTGAACAACTTTTGTGAGTCTGCTAAATTGACGATAACCTGCGTGTTGTGTAATTTTTTGACGAAAGAGTGGGCACTGCCACATTGATCATCTAACACATGAAGGTAAGGAGAGCTGTAAAGTTGGTTTGACTGATCCCTTGTGTTTTCTCTAGTGTCTTCCTCAACGACACCAACAGATTCACACAAAGCGGTTTCTCGTCTTCGAGTTCCAGCGGGATAATCGTAGGTTCCTTCTTTTGGTGGAGCAATTATTTCACCGCCATCGTGTAACTTGTCCGATTTTGTGAAAATTCCCTTTGAAATTTCGTCGGCGTTGCTTACTGCAATGTTTGAGTCCACCGACCCCATCTCAAAATGATATACTAGGTAGCTGTGGTCTTGCGCAGTAGTAGGTTTCTGCATTTTAAATAAAAATTTCTGTTTGGGTTGCAGTTCTCTTTTTCGATTAGGAAAAACTTCCGAGCAAAGAATTTCTTGGTGAGAAAAAATGTTGCACGCCGAGAGATAGTTTTACCAGGAAGCCGAGCTCGCAACCGTACGTCTTTCGTCGCCACCGTGTTCAGTCTGCCGTTTTCAAGCCTCCAATCGCAAGGGTGGCGAATGGTTCTTCAAAAACTCTGGGTCTCGCAAAATTTTAGTCGAATTTCACGGGTCTCGCAGTCTCGTTTTTTGAACGGTTATGTGCGTCTCGCAGTCTCGTTTTTTATATGAAGGTGTCAAACACTTTGAAGTCTCGGTCTCACAATCTAAAAAGTCAAAATGTCTCGGGCTCGCAAAGAAAAACGCTGCTCTCGCCGTCTAGCAAAGTCTCGCATTTACCATTCGCCACCCCTAATCGCGTTAAAACCACGCTATGTTCCTGTCACCACGGTAACGCCATTTCCGTATTAAAACGAAAAGACCTTAATGACCTTCCTCTCCCATCCAAACCTTAGTATCCTCTCTATGACTGCGAAACACTAAGAATGCTCTCTTCGAAAATCAAGTTATCTCTTCGAATATGAGAATACAGGCTTGTATAACCTGAAGTGCTTGTTACAGTACTTAGATACGTAATAAATAGTTATGTCCCTTAATTGTATCTCTGTCGGCGTGGTCAGATTTTCCCGTTATTCCAATTACTCTTCTTAATCACTTAATCTCTAATAGTTTTTGTTTTGTGGAGAAACAACTCCTAGCCAATCTATGGAAAATCTTTGAGGCCGAACACTGAATGTGTTAGTTCGTTGTTTAAGGCGTATGCGTTGGCGTGTGCTTTTGTGTTTTCCTTCTCACATTGCATGAGTTTGGTTCTTTGCCGCCTCCAGTTTTATGATCATGATTATGTACGGTGCTTTGAGTTTGTCAATTAGCTGTTGTTTTGGCTATGGGTTCATTGTTGGGCAGTGCTTTGTGATACTGTGTTGGAAAGAGGTTTCTGCGACCATTGTTGTAGAATACCGTGTTCCAAGAAGTCTTGGTCAGTGATACCTTTTTAACCCGATTATTACAATTCAGTTTAGGGTTGCTGTAAAGTAAGTCGGCGAGTATTTTTCTAATAAAAATCACTGTTGGGTCATTTTGCATTGAAAATCCTGAGGTCCAAGAACAATGATATTTTTTGAAAAAGTGAAATTTCAACTGCTTTTATTTCACAATGGGATGGTCAGTGTCTCAGGTCCGCTCTATCAATGAATGAACTGTTGTGTTTTCTCTTCGTAGGTCTGCTAGTAGTTTGTCTCTAAACAAAATAATGCCGGGAGGGCGAATAAAGAACAACAGGGTCACTGTTGGATCTTTTCCCAATGTCCTTTTGCCACGTATATTTGCTATGAATGAACGATGAATGAACTGCTTCATGTGGTGCCAAACAAGCGCGTTTGTCTCGTATTTCAATTTTCGGTCTTGAAAATAACGGTTGACTAAATCGGAAAATTGCTTTTAAATATAATCGACATTTTCTTTCCATGAATTTTACTATTTATTCGATAATTATCATATTTTGTGTCTTGATTTTGTTTTTTTTCCTACCCACCGACGACCTATCTCATATCCGGGTTCATTCCCTTGCAATTTAGAGAAGTCGAAGGGTGTACGTTGTATCATCTCTGTTAATAACGTCGATCAGATCAGGCCCTGAATACTTGCCTATTTAACTTTGTCGTATGTCGGTAATGTAGTTATGATTATTTCCTGTATCCAATTTAAGACGTTTTTCCCCGGGATAATCCCACTCACACTTGGGTATGGATTTGAAAGAAAATCAACAGAAGACGGCACAGGAAACGAAATAGACTATACTTGAAAACAAAGCAGGCTTATAATGTAAATAAGAGTGTTCATTCACTTATCAAATTTTTCTCTAAAAATAACTTTCTCATAATTCAATAAATACAGTCGTTTTCATTCCTAGACTAGAATTTGCCTCAGGGGCTAACACGAAACCACGATAAATACCAAGTCAGAAAACGAGTTTTATGCCGTTGTCTGAAAACAGAAGATCCGAAAGCCAAACTAAGAGGAAAAACAAATCCGAAAAACCGTCGTGTTTTGGTACCATTCGCGAAAATAATGACGCTAATTTGGTCCAAGCCTCTGATTCGATCTTCTTAGTACCCCCAACAGGGCAAGTGAAGTCAGTTTACACCTAGATGAAAGCGCTTTATTATTATGTTGTTTACCTTGAGATGATTTGTATTATAAATGCAACTTTCGATTTCGTTGTAAGAAGTCATTTACGGTCGCGGCGCAATCAAGCGTTAACTTTATACTTCAAGGGAAATCAGTTACTAACATGCACTGAACAACAAAGTACCTGCGTAAATCACTTTTCGTACAGTAAATATGTGTTTATCCAGCTACTGTCTTGGTCGGCTTTACGAATAATAGTACGCTACATGTATTCGAAAACAGGAAAGGAAAGGAACTTTATTCAAGTAGTCGTTCTAGGGCTGGAGCACTAATTGAGGATAATCTAAACTGAAATTAACAATCAACGTGAATCAAGTCAAATGTTGGTTTTCGATGAGGGGGCGGGGGGGAAAGCGGAGTACCCGGAGAAAAATCAAACTCGGGTCGCATTGGTCGAAGGCGATTGCTCTCGCTCTCACCACTGCGCCGCTACGTGCTTTTTTATTGTTTTGGCTAAGCTTGTTATGTTTGTTAAGTTTCATCTGGGGTATAATCCTTTTGCGAACGGTTTTGGATGAGAAATAATATATTGGGTAATAAAAGGTATTATCCTGCATTCAGTGGAGCTTTTTAAGGATGAACGGCTTAAAATTGTCGAAAGAGCGATATTCAGACATCACTCATCTTCAGGGGACAAATGTTTAGGAGGCAAAGTGATATCACTGGCAGTACGCCAGCGAAACTGATGCGTGTGTGTTAATTTGTGTGTATACGAGTGTCAAGGCCACAATATTTTACTTACCTTTGACAGACTGCAAAGCAATAGAAGATGATAACCTCGTTGAGCCAATTAGGTCTCTGTTCTTCATGAACGTAATAATAAGAGTTACACTTGCGGCAGACATAACAAAGCTAAGCATTAAAATGAAAGGCATCAAGCAAAAAGAGCATCGGCAGCCCTGGTTTCTAGTAGTGATCGTAATATTCCCTTCACTTCCTTGATTGCTATCTGTCAACCGTTGCATCGGGATAATGTGAGAATATTCTTTGGGGTTATTTTCGCTGACTGATAATTCAGTAAGAATGATCCACACAAGACTGCGACCTTTTCCTTATAGTGTTCAAAATTCTTTCGGTGCCTGCTTTCCACATACAGGTACGGTAGGTCTCCCTCCAGCAATGACAATTGTTGGTTTTCACTCACGTGATCAAAAGCTATGTTTTTCAACGAAAACAAAAGAAAGCTTTTGCATAATAATAGACATGTCAATTCCCGGAGGATTTGGTCGGGGCTCCAATATGGCGGCCGTGACGTCATGTGAAAACCGAGAATATAGTGGGAAAAGTGTCTTTTTTCATCCCCTCAAAATTTGAAAAATGCCATTTCCTACTTTTTGCGGGATGTGTTCAACTAATAGTAATCGTGGGAAGTATTCCGAGGCAATTAATACCACATATTTTAAGGGGATGAAACCATACTTCTGGACCTCTTCGTGGTTCCTGCTAAAGAATTTAAAAGACGTTTAATTTAGATACCCAGCACATTTTGGCAAGTAACGAAAAGATGCAAACAAGCCAATCGTGGAGAGAGTCTACCCAAAGGCAGGCAAACTCTTAATGCACTGCCAATGTTAATGTTCTTTTGCTTGTGTGTAGAATTGCAAAAGCGCTTAAGTATCAGTCTCTTTATGTAGCAAAAGCCTTTTTCTGTCGTTAGCGCATGCCGCAACAAGAGAGATCGATTTGTTGATTTAAAGCAAAAAAAAAAAGGGAAAAAAACTATAGCTGCTATTCCGGATGTCAGCTGTACGCACGGAATGCCATATGGAAACGCGGTCCCTGATTTTAATTCAAGTTAAGTTTCAAGGGTTCCAGTCGATGACAGTACTATTTAGTAATTAATCTTATGCCAACACCATCAATAGTTCTCACTTGGAGTCGTTTCTGATCCGACATTTTTATCATTTGCGCAATTCTGTCGATCCTTCACCTTGGCCTCAACATATTTTTACTTAATTAACTTATCCAGTAACAGCAAGAAACATGTCACCGTGGAATTACAAATACGAAGTCAATGTCTGTTTCCTTTGTAGAATTTTCTCACAAATCTAAAAACTAAATCTGTTTCATATGGTGACCTTCCAGAATATGTAAAACAAAAAAGAAAAAACACAGCGCTATCGCCACACTTGAAGGCGGTCTCCGTTTAGTTGCTTTTTATATAGTTGTGATTCAATAAATCATTTCCGGCTTGTGGTGAAAATACCTGGAGATAGTATGTAAAATGAGAATAAAACGCTTTCAGGGTAAGTTTTTGGCTCATCCATGACAAGTTTAGCTTTTAGGCTCCCTTCCCAATTGTCTTAGTTTTAACCGCTGTATACACTTGCTTTGCAGCTTCACTTTGCACTTAACAGCATCTACATCCACTCGAAAACTTTGTCTAAAGCCAGACGATTTTACTCGTCAATGGAGAACACCGTAGATGCGCTAGGGTTAATTCCAACCTCGTTCCCAGGGTTCTGTCCTACTCTTCCCCAAGGAAAGAGTAGGAGAGAACCCTGGGAACGAGGTTGGGGTTAATTCTTGGTTTTCGCCATTCTCTTTGCCCACTAAATATGCAAATTTGTGACGTTCTCGTTGCCGTCGCCGTTGTCGTTGCTAAAGCTCCCTAATATCGACTCCGAGAGAGTCTGCGTAAAAAATTAATATCTCGGTTAATTTTCAGTGCTTTGTGGGACGCAATAATCATGGCTTCCGACGTGTGTAAGAACTCCGATCCGGGTGCAAATCCAATCCACGGATATGATTTTTGCTGCCGATAGGCAGCCTTCATATTCTTGAAGCCATCGAGAAATTTTGGTCCGACGGTTCCATGGTTCGACCCATCGTTCGCATTAAGAAACAGCCAATCAGAAATCCTGTTATATGGCGAAGTCTAGCCAATCAGCAGCTGTCTTATAAGAAAAGCGGAAAATCGCATGAGCTCGCAGCAAGTCTTAAATACAGTTGATCAGAGTCAAGGTTTCGCTGTTTACAGGTGAGTTTTGGCACTTTTTTCTGATCTATTATGATTACTTCTATTCGAGGAAGCATTCATCAAGGTCATGAAGCTTTCAGTGCGCATTCTAGAGGCCGACAGTGTGCATTTATCAGGGGCACCCAACTACCAATTTGTTGTAAAATGTATTATTATACCCCAGTTAATGAAAATAAATGTTATTAAGGCATTTTCAGGTGTTTTTCAGTGTTGCTGGGAAAACATTATCTGTTCCTTTTTCCCAGCAAGACACACAAGAAATTTCCCAGCTAGCTTGATAAATTTGGTTGGTTTCCCAGCCAGCTGATCAAATTTATTTCCCAGCCAGGAATTCCGCGCGCTTTCAAATCCGTCGATCCAAAACGACCGAACAAAAGCGACAAAACCGGGACAAAACAGGTTTTTTCCCGCAAGCGCAATCACTCTGACCAGCCGTCGTATGTTTGTGACTACTCTCTGGGAGAGGGAAGGGGTTTTTTTTTTTTTTTTTTTTTTTTTAGTCGTCCTCAGTCTTCAGAGTTTCTACAGGCAGCTCGGGTTGAAATGCTAGAAAAAGTCAGTATCTCCCAGGCAAAAATTTCCCAGCCAGCTCATCGAAACACCTGTATTTCTGCCAGCCAGCAAGATTCCTCTGGGGAACAGATAATGTAAGGAACAGATTCGTTGGGTGCCCCTGATTTATGTCACTTGCAGCTTTGCTTTTCAATCGATCGAATTCGGTCGATTTATGGACACAAACAAATATCGATGACATCTTGTCATGGAGATCGCATGTATTTACATGCACTAACCAATAAAATGGTACCCGATGCCAATAGTCTTTCAATAGAGGAGTTGCCAGAGGTGGCAACCTCGCAGAATAATGTTGAGTACCGTTTAAACTACCACAAAAAATAGTCTATTACACGTTGCGTTACACTGTGTCATTGTCACTAATCAATCAAGAATCTTTATTTATACACGATAAATATTTAAAGCGATGCTTCGCTTGTGGGGTCGTGTTCTAACGATCAGTTCATGAACCCGTTATTGCCGTTATACATGTAGTAACTGTTGTTACACCACAGTGACTGTTGTTACACCAAGTATTTAGTTTATTTCCACGTTGCGCTAGATAGAGAAAAAGAAAGTGGCACTAATCGTTCTAAGAATCAGTTAAAAAGCCCTTATTACATGTTGCGTTAGACAGTGTTATTCGTTACACCTTCCGTATTCGTTTCCAATATATTTCTTGTCCACTTTTAGCAATTACTACGAGCATAATCCCAACAAAAGCCTCAGCCACACCAATAGTTACTTATTAATGTTATACTCAAAGAACATACATGTAACCGAGTTATTTTGCAAATAAAATGTTATATTTTTGTTGAAATTCTCATTTCGTATTTGCATTCAAAAACACCTTCAACGGCAGCACTCACTTCTCAATGAGAACTGCTAGTTTATTTCCTTATTTCCTCTGCTGCCACAAGTCCTGGGACACGGTGTCCAAAATTCACGATAATAGTGTGGGCGAGAACGTGTTCACGTAGGCAAGCTTACTATATGACTTTTGACATTTGAGAACGATTCAAGTGGTCCTTGTAGGGAATAAAGCATTCTTGCGAGAGTAGAAATTAGAAGATTTTTCGAGAATTAGTTGGACTGTGAACCCAGATGAGGCAATAAAACAATTAGATCTTTCTTTGGAACTGTAGAGACAGAGATTGTTTGTTTGTTTGTTTGTTTGTTCTTATTCCTTTCCAAGACAGGGTAACCATTTTGTAGAAGAAGTTTTCATAGATCATCGATAGCAGATTGTAGTTGGAAAGGCGTGGAGCAAATCCGGAAACAACGATAAGGGAGTGTGCTAATTAGATTAACTTTGTAGGTGTGAGGTGTGAAAGCTTTAGAGTCCCCATTATTACTACGTATTTCGCGAAACGTCTTAGATCATGTGCATATAATTTCTACAAGATTGTTGACCTTAAGATCATCTTTCAGAACACTCGCAAGATATAATCCTTTTTTCCTTACAAGGACCACTTGAATCTCTCAAATGTCAAAGTCATATATAAAGCAGGTCAAAGCAAGCTACTGGGACTGTGACGATTTCTACATTGGAACCGGACTAAACAAAGATTACATGACAGAGAAACTGAACATTTGTAAGCTCTAACTAGTAGAGATCATCATTCAGCCATCGCCGACCATCACAATGACTGGACACAACATCAAATGGGACAATTTTGATATTTTTGCATCGGGAAAAACAGACTATCATTGTAAAATAAAAGAGGCACTGTCTATCCAGGAGCTAAATCCCTCCATGAATTGAGACGATGTTACTATATTAGTAACAATCAACACCTGCCAGTGCTTTCTTATTCTTCCGTAGATTATTTTGTTGTTTGCAGGGGCACCCTCGCGTGGATCTCGATCTGACGACAGTCTTTTTGTTACATGCGTAGTTATCTGCCCGGGTATCTGGCTTGGAACCCTACGGAAACACACAGGCTAAGCGATTGTCGAACGCACTTCAATAATCCAAGATTACTACTAGTTTTAAGATCATTTTTCATATTAATATAGCACCCAGATCTCTTTATTTCGTATATAAGAAAACTTTCAAAATTAAGTTACTTTTGAGAATGTATGCAGAGAAGCATACTAAACGTCAAGTTAATATCAAATGCATTTTTTAGAAATGTTTGTCTCCGCTGTTTGTAGTTTGTTGTTCATTGAGGGAGCATTATTATCGTTGAGGTGAATTCCGTGGGGATCATGGCCGGCAATTATTGTCTCGCTTTCTTCCTTTCATTCTTGACATGACTAATTGTTTTTACCTGAAAATTAGTAAAAAATCCGTAAGCTGATTAGTTTATTTTACTGATATAATAAACAACTTACTAACCGAGCTTGATCGGACCGTACTGGGGAATATTGGCCCGAGGTCTTGGCAGTACGGACCGAGCGAAATTTCAAGGAGACAAATTTTCGTGCGCCTAGCTTGAAGAAAAGTTTAAAAACGAAAACTTTGATGTACTGTAACGAAAAACAAAACTAATAGTAATCAAAATAGCTACGTTTTGTCTAGGACAGTGTGCGATTAAACCATTAAAATCAAACCCATTTCGTTAGAAATTTTCTTGATATTGTTTACTGTGCGCTTACAGGAGGATATTTTAGACCCTGTGGACCCCGAATAGGTGTCCGTGTCCGCTTACGAGAGATGTCCGCTTACGGGATGTTAAATATGTAGCGTTTTAGAGGAGAAATAGCCAGGACCGCGGTCTGGTGTCCGCATTCGGGAGGTGTCCGCTTACAGGAGGTGTCCGTTAGAGGAAGTTCGACTGTATTTTTCCTCTGGTTTATGATCATGCAGGAAATGTAGATCTCAACGAGTGTTATTGAAATCCAAAAAGAACATTGGCGGTAACAACGCATTTTCAAAGATAATTGATGAATAATATTTGTAAAATGCTTTATAATACAAAGCAATGTATGACGTTCTTTCTCAAATTGAAGCTTCATTATCGCTCAAAAATGCATGATTACCTCCAATTTTCTTTTACGATACCAAGAGTACTTACGAAGATCTACTTTCGCCTGATAGTTTAAAACCGCGGAAAAATATCACTGTATTGGTAAGCATCACCGATAGGAAACCCAAGCATCTCGAGATGCGCAGAACGTATGCGTAATAACAGTAGTAGGCACCGTCCTTAATTAAATAATCAGTTTTGGAAGCGGAAGGACACTCTACAACAAAGTTACAACATACGCCCTCTTGCTCTGTCGCATACTCACATTTGGCTTGTCCACGTACGTTGATACCACTGTACTACCAGGGCTTATTTCGCCTCTCGAAGTCTTGTATTGGCATTTACTGAAGTCTCCACTTCCCTTAGGACCCGGTGGACCAGCTGATCCTGCAAGGCCCGGGGCTCCCCGACTTCCGTTGAATCCCCTAGGTCCAATAGGACCAGCCATTTTGCTGACGTTATTGACCTGCGTCAGATAAAAGAATGCGACATTACTAATCAAACGCAGAGATTGACAAATGAACCCTCAAGGAACTCATAATTTGCACCATACCTTTTCTGTAATGGTTAGATTCATGTGCTTTAATGAGGCAAACAGACTGGCATCAGAAGATCGAAGAATCATCGCCGTCAGGTTTAGCTGTTGGCAAAAATACAACGATAAAAAACCTCTCAGTTGCTAAGATTTGTGATCGCGGGGCAAAGGTTTAAAATGTCGTTTGAAATTAACGAATTAAGAGGTCAAATAGACTAAAAGGTGTACACTGACGATAAAGTATGTCCAAGTAAAGCAAAATCATCCGTTTCAGTTTGCTCAAAGCAAAGCCAAAAGTTTAACTTTGATGGTGCCACTCACCTGTTGTGTGAAGTTGCTGCGAACCTTTCGTAATTTCTCTAAAAGAACAACTTGGGATGCGTTGACCGTACTCCAGACTCTTCGAAATTCTTTCATTGTCAAATTTCCGGCAGACCATAGTGCCGTTAAGTGCTCCAAGTTGGCTTCCTTGGCCTCTTCACGGGTTGCGTTCATCAAGTACTCGAGGTCCTTTATTTTCTTGTAGTCTTTATCCGTTAATAGAACAAAAACGCTTAGGTAAAACACACTTGAAGACACAACATGTTTTTTGTATTCACGACTTGTCCCTGCTCCAACAGCAGAAAATGACATATATCTTGAAAGACAACAGGCTTTTGCTTATATTAAAATGACATTGTTGGACTTTCCAAAACATCTCTCGCAGTGGTTCATCGGAGTTGACAAAAATTGATGATTGTTTTTTTTTATTTCTTTTGCTATATTCCTGAAGATGAGTCGAAATCAAACGTTTTAACTTTGTATTTCGTAGCTACGTTTTGTCAAGAGGATGTAAACCTCTTACCGTCACAAGTTTAGTGCTGTTAGAATTCTGCTCCTCCCTTCCAATTCTGGCTTCAAGCTTCAGAGAGCGGTATGTCATCTGTGATTTGAAAAAAGGCCAAACAAGATGTTGATAACTTTTAAAGGGAATATCCACTCCAACAAACATAACATAAAAATCCCAGAAAATAGTATTTATAACCAAATTTTGTTCACAACAAATCTTTTTCTGTAAGAAAAATAGGGCAACTTTTACGTCATAATTATCCAAGATGGCGGCTAAGGGAAATTTTTAAAGAGGAAATAAGCGATTCTAATTTTGTTTTTCTGGGCAAAGGCTCTTTTTGAAAGTTTGAAAACAAAATTTCCTTCGGTTTAAAGTTATTTTTAAGCCGGAATGCACAGTCCCTTTAACGTTTATAAAACTCGTAAAATGTGATACAGAAAGGGGTAGGAACAGGCCATGATGAGCTCTAGGTACGGGACACAACAGGTGTAGTGTTGCAAAAAACACGGCAGGTCAGTATCTCAAGTAAAAAAGAATTATATTATGCTGAGGCACGAATTCAAGGATGTCTTCATTGTATTTATTTACTAGTTTGTTAACTTACATTTGCTTTAAATAAGTGAAAGAAAGTCGTCAAGTTTTTACAACATTTCTTCGATTGATTGACATTTAGCCAAATAGTCTCCATCTTCTCGTCGATCTGCGGAGGTTAAGAGCATTGCAACGTTTAAGTACTCGTATTGCTGCTCAAAAGCAGTGCAGTGCTGTAGAAGGGAGCGGGAATTACGCAGTGGTGAGAGCACTCACCTCCCACTAATATGGCCCGGGGTTCGATTACCTGACTTTGATGTCACATGGGGGTTAAATCTGTTGGTTCTCCCTCTCCTACAGTTTTATCCCTGGGGTAGTCTGGTTTTCCCGTCTCCTCAAAAACCAACCAACTGTTTGA
This sequence comes from Montipora foliosa, assembly GCF_036669935.1. Classification (NCBI taxonomy): domain Eukaryota; kingdom Metazoa; phylum Cnidaria; class Anthozoa; order Scleractinia; family Acroporidae; genus Montipora; species Montipora foliosa. The sequence goes on along the minus strand of NC_090880.1, from coordinate 40,086,356 downwards.
TAGAGATAGTTTCAATCGAGTGACGTAAAACCAAAACCAAAGTAATTACTTTGGCCAATCAAAAAGGACAGAGACAATCCAGTAAACCAATCAAAAGTAGAAGTAATTACACGTAGCCGACACAAAGTGCGGGAAAATGTGCACGCGCGAGCCACGATTGGTTTTGGTTTCACTTCTGATTGGTCGAAAAAGTGGCGCGAGAACTTTGAACCAATCACTGAGTTAAGTAATACAGAACCAATGCAATTCGCTAATTACTTTAGACACTCAGTAGCCCATTTCCGAGTTGCTGCATGCCTCATTTTCAAAGCGAGTCCTGGTGCACAACCA
>NC_090880.1:40076026-40083526 GCF_036669935.1 Montipora foliosa | reverse complement strand
CATAAGGCGGCCGTTTTAACGGAAAGCTGAAGTTTAACCGACTTCAGTTCAAGTTGCGTCAATTCCAAGCGAAGTGAGAGACCCCTTGTTTTATTTTCCTGAAAACAAAAGGATAATAGTAGATGGTTTGAGCGGATTCCTTCAACAAACATTGAACAAGTGTTGGTCAAATGTTTAAAATGTTGGGTGGCCAATCAAATAACGGTTTCAACGTGAAGCCAGGAATTACCGATCCCAAGATCAAGAAAATACAATTGTCTGAGTATTATGATGTTCTGTTATCGTTGAAGACAGTGTTCAAATGGTTTTAAGTCCATTTAAGATTTTCGAGAACAAATTTAAGCCGGGAAAACTTGAACGACGAAGGAAGGAAACATTATACACTTAATGTATGGTCCCGAGGGAAACAGATAGTTTTGTTTTCCCGAGAGTCCTCATGTTTCCCGAGACGAAGTTGAGGGAAATGTCAGGACTCGAGGGAAAAGAAAACTAACTAGTTTCCCGAGGGACCAGACATTAAGTGCTTGTTGCTTGTTAGACTTTAGACTTTTCCTGCAACAATCGCAGCAAAACATCCGGAGCGGGCAACAACTGCGGAATTGTATCTCGGTCGGGATACATTTGAATTTAATCAGGGCCACGTGACCAAGAATCAACCAATAACAGTGCTCGTTTTGTTGAGCGAAAGTCTTGGTATATAACAATAAAGAATGATAATCAATGATAATCTTGATCAATAGCCGGGACGTTCTTAAAAGACCAACAGTTGCTCATTTCACTGTCGTGGGCTCTCTGGCATCAATAATAATGCACTTTGCAAAAAAACCGGCAATCTCTGCTTTAGTTGTTTTTAAAACCATTTTTTACCTGAGACATCTTCTGGTTCCTTAGCTCTAACTTTAACATTTCTAACTGGGTCGTCAAAGTCTTTGTTTCTTCAAGGAACTGTTCATTGTAAATAAGGTAAACATACTTGTTAAAAGTGCTTTTTACTTAGTTTTAATCCCACCTTTGTATAAATTACTTTATTTGCAATATGTGCTAAATGTCAGACCTTCAAGTCTTCTCTGATAAGTACTACAAAACGTAGATCCCGTCTTACAACCCTTCGATGTTTGTCGGAATTCCGTGGGAAGTTAACACGTTCACTTCTGAGAGTGTAGCCTACGAGCAGGCACTTCTATTGCCCTAATCCCAGTCCCTCGGAGAGCCTGCTCGCGGGCTACTGAGAAATAGGAATTTTACTCGTTTCTTTGGCATGGAATATTGTGGTGAAAAACAAATCGAAAGTGGTTCAGCGTGATGAACACTGTGAGTACAGACAACGCTGAACCACTTTCGATTTGTTAAGTAGATTGATGGTAAGAAATTACAATTCGTTTTTCCTTGCGGTACCACACAGTTCGAGTTGATTTACCTTCCTTTAAAAATAACCATTGAGTGATTCGTATTCGTTCTTTGGTCATTTACCCCGTTAATATCCTCTCCTCATCTTGAGACATTCGTGTCTTTGGCACTAATTTCCATATCTAGACGCGAAATGATCGGCTTTACAGTATCTTTTTTAATTAAAGTTAGAGAAACCGCCTAAATAGTAGAGCCGGCGGAATATATATTTGGAGGAAGAATGACAGTGGAAGAAAGGGAAAGGGGGAGATTTTAAGACATTCTTCATACGGCTGGACCGAGTGGTTGGAAGAGTGAATCTACAGAATAAAGCACAGACTATCCAGCGGATAACTCGATCCGTTTTGACAACACTTATCTGCTAGATACTGGATAGTGCGCGGTAGTAGGTTTCTGCATTTTAAATAAAAATTTCTGTTTGGGTCGCAGTTCTCTTTTTCGATTAGGAAAAACTTCCGAGCAAAGAATTTCTTAGTGAGAAAAAATGTTGCACGCCGAGAGATAGTTTAACCAGGAAGCCGAGCTAGCAACCGTACGTCTTTCGTCGCCACCGTGTTCAGTCAGACGTTTTCAAGCATCCAATCGCGTTCAAACCACGCTACGTTTTTGTCACCACGGTAACGCCATTTCCGTATTAAAACGCAAAGCACTTATGCTACAAAAGACCTAAATGACCTTCCTCTCCCATCCAAACCTAAGTATCCTCTCTATGACTGCGAAACACTATCAAACACTTATCAAACTTTTTTCTAAAAATAACTTTCTCATAATTCAATTCAATTCAATTCGGTTTTGTCGCTTTTGTTCGGTCGTTAAAAGGGCGCGGAATTCCTGGCTGGGAAATCAACCAATTTTATCTAGCTGGCTGGGAAATTTCTCGTGTGTCTTGCTGGGAAAAAGGAACAGATAATGTTTTCCCAGCAACACTGAAAAACACCTGAAAATGCCTTAATAACATTTATTTTCATTAACTGGGGTATAATAATACATTTTACAACAAATTGGTCGTTGGGTGCCCCTGTAAATACAGTCGTTTTCATTCCTAGGCTAGAATTTGCCTCAGGGGCTGACACGAAACCACGATAAATACCAAGTCAGAAAACGAGTTTTATGCCGTTGTCTGAAAACTGAAGATCCGAAAGCCAAACTAAGACGGAAAACAAATCCGAAAAACCGTCATGTTTTGATACCATTCGCGAAAATAATGACGCTAATTTGGTCCAAGCCTCTGATTCGATCTTCTTAGTACCCCCGACAGGGCAAGTGAAGTCAGCTTACACCTAGATGAAAGCGCTTTATTATTCTGTTGTTTACCTTGAGATGATTTGTACTATAAATGCAGCTTTCGATTTCGTTGTAAGAAGTCATTTACGGTCGCGGCGCAATCAAGCGTTAACTTTATACTTCGAGGGAAATCAGTTACTAACATGCACTGAACAACAAAGTACCTGCGTAAATCACTTTTCGTACAGTAAATATGTGTTTATCCAGCTACTACGGCTTGTCTTGGCCGGCTTTACGAATAATAGTACGCTACATGTATTCGAAAACAGGAAAGGAAAGGAACTTTATTCAAGTAGTCGTTCTAGGGCTGGAGCACTAATTGGGGATAATCTAAACTGAAATTAACAATCAACGTGAATCAAGTCAAATGTTGGTTTTCGATGAGGGGGGCCGCTCCGCTGCGCCGCTACGTGCTTTTTATTGTTTTGGCTAAGCTTGTTATGTTTGTTAAGTTTTATCTGGGGTATAATCCTTTTGCGAACGGTTTTGGATGAGAAATAATATATTGGGTAATAAAACGTATTATCCTGCATTCAGTGGAGCTTTTTAAGGATGAACGGCTTAAAATTGTCGAAAGAGCGATATTTACACATCACTCATCTTCAGGGGACAAATGTTTGGGGGGGCAAAGTGATATCATTGGCAGTACGCCAGCGAAACTGATGCATGTGTGTTAATTTGTGTGTATACGAGTGTCAAGGCCACAATATTTTACTTACCTTTGACAGACTGCAAAGCGATAGAAGATGATGCCCTCGTTGACCCAATTAGGTCTCTGTTCTTCATGAACGTAATAATAAGAGTTACACCTGCGGCAGACATAACAAAGCTAAGCATTAAAATGAAAGGCATCAAGCAAAAAGAGCATCGGCAGCCCTGGTTTCTAGTAGTGATCGTAATATTCCCTTCACTTCCTTGATTGCTATCTGTCAACCTTTGCATCGGGATAACGTGAGAGTATTCTTTGGGGTTATTTTCGCTGACTGATAATTCAGTAAGAATGATCCACAGAAGACTGCGACCCTTTCCTTATAGTGTTCAAAATTCTTTCGGTGCCTGCTTTCCACATACAGGTACAGTAGGTCTCCCTCCAGCAATGACAATTGTTGTTGGTTTTCACTCACGTGATCAACAACCATGTTTTTCAACGAAAACAAAAGAAACCTTTTGCATAATAATAGACATGTCAATTCCCGGAGGATTTGGTCGGGGCTCCAATATGGCGGCCGTGACGTCATGTGAAAACCGAGAATATAGTGGGAAAAGTGTCTTTTTTCATCCCCTCAAAATTTGAAAAATGCCATTTCCTACTTTTTGCGGGATGTGTTCAACTAATAGTAATCGTGGGAAGTATTCCGAGGCAATTAATACCACATATTTTAAGGGGATGAAACCATACTTCTTGGACCTCTTCGTTCTTCGAGCTAAAGAATTTAAAAGATGTTTAATTTAGATACCCAGCACATTTTGGCAAGTAACGAAAAGATGCAAACAAGCCAATCGTGGAGAGAAGTCTACCCAAAGGCAGGCAAACTCTTAATGCACTGCCAATGTTAATGTTCTTTTGCTTGTGTGTAGAATTGCAAAAGCGCTTAAGTATCAGTCTCTTTATGTAGCAAAAGCCTTTTTCTGTCGTTAGCGCATGCCGCAACAAGAGAGATCGATTTGTTGATTTAAAGCAAAAAAAAAAAAGGGAAAAAACTATAGCTGCTATTCCGGATGTCAGCTGTACGCACGGAATGCCATATGGGAACGCGGTCCCTGATTTTAATTCAAGTTAAGTTTCAAGGGTTCCAGTCGATGACAGTACTATTTAGTAATTAATTTTATGCCAACACCATCAATAGTTCTCACTTGGAGTCGTTTCTGATCCGACATTTTTATCATTTGCGCAATTCTGTCGATCCTTCACCTTGGCCTCAACATATTTTTACTTAATTAACTTATCCAATAACAGCAAGAAACATATCACCGTGGAATTACAAATACGAAGTCAATGTCTGTTTCCTTTTCAGAATTTTCCAGAATATGTAAAACAAAAAAGAAAAAACACAGCGCTATCGCCACACTTGAAGGCGGTCTCCGTTTAGTTGCTTTTTATATAGTTGGGATTCAATAAATCATTTCCGGCTTGTGGTGAAAATACCTGGAGATAGTATGTAAAATGAGAATAAAACGCTTTCAGGGTAAGTTTTTGGCTCATCCATGACAAGTTTAGCTTTTAGGCTCCCTTCCCAATTGTCTTAGTTTTAACCGCTGTATACACTTGCTTTGCGGCTTCACTTTGCACTTAACAGCATCTACATCCACTCGAAAACTTTGTCTAAAGCCAGACGATTTTACTCGTCGATGGAGAACACCGTAGATGCGCTATGGTTAATTCCAACCTCGTTCCCAGGGTTCTCTCCTACTCATCCCCAAGGAAAGAGTAGGAGAGAACCCTGGGAACGAGGTTGGGGTTAATTCTTGGTTTTCACCATTCTCGGAGACCCAGGGGCGGTTAGTTGGGGCGAGAGGAAATAAATCGGGCAAAGAAATGAAGCGTCGCAGGTTTACAAGTAAGGCTTCTGCCTTACTTGTAAACTTGCGATTACCCGATTTATTTCCTCTCGCCCCAACTAACCGCCCCTGGGTCTCCAAGGATGGGTTTTCACTCACGCGATCAACAGCCATGTTTTTCAACTAAAACAAAACAAAACGTTCCATAACAGGGAGCTTAAACCAGGACGATGGCGACGAAGACGCCACAAAAAAATAGGTCTAACTACTGAGAAAAAATACATATGCACGCCCTGCAAGTGCGTTTTTCTCTTGTGTAAATTTCTATGCCGACCTCGTCCTGACCACGACGTGAATTGATCAATTAGAACGTGAGCACCTGACGATAAATTTTCAATTTTCTCTCGGACAGTATTTTAAACACTATTTGATAATGCTGTATCATCACTCTTATAATAATAATAATAATAATAATAATAATAATAATAATAATAATAATAATAACAATAATAATAATAATAATAATAAATGCTGTATTTAAACTCAAAAAAACCGATCAGCGAATTCAACATAGAAAACGCTGGTATAAACCGGTGATCACTACGTAAGAATACCATTAAAAATACAATTCGCCATCGATACAAGTTAAGATGAAATTAAAAATTACCTTATAGATTACACTACATTTGTGTTGTGCCTTATCTGATTCTATTAAAAGTTTTAAAGTTTTAATTTTCAAAATTCTTAACGTTTCACAAGCACGCAGTTCTTTGGGGAAGTCATTCCATTCCTTTGCAGCGGCATACTCGAATGTTTACTGGCCCATAGCTGTTTTGTATTGTGGGAGATGAAGTTCTCTATTATCTCTGAGGGCTTTACGGCGAAGTTCTGATCTCAATGAAAAATACCCTTGAAGTTGCCTGGGACAGTGATAATCATTTACGATTTTATATACTAGTTGGAAACGTGAATAACGGCGCCTTTTGAATAATGTTAACCGGCCAAGTTTCTCCCTCATTGACTGTGTGCACGTTGAGTGATTTGTTCTCAAAATTATTCGCATTACTTTGTTTTGCAACCTTTCCAGAAGATCGGAGTTCTTCTTGCTGCAAAAACCCCATACCATGCAGCCATAGTCTAAAATAGGTAAAATTGTCATTTCATAAGTTTTCAATAAAATAGCAGGGCTAAGAAAAGATGAAATTCTATTTAAAAGTTTCAGTTTAGGCAATATATGAGTGACACACGATTGTTTCATGATAATGATTCGTCTACCACCACGCCAAGATAATATCGACTCCGACAGAGTCTGCGTAAAAAATGAATATCTCGGTTAATTTTGAGTGCTTTGTGGGACGCAATAATCATGGCTTCCGACGTGTGTAAGAACTCCGATCCGGGTGCAAATCCAATCCACGGATATGATTTTTGCTGCCGATAGACAGCCTTCATATTCTTGAAGCCATCGAGAAATTTTGGTCCGACGGTTCCATGGATCGACCCATCGGTCGCATTAAGAAACAGCCAATCAGAAATCCTGTTATATGGCGAAGTCTAGCCAATCAGCAGCTGTCGTATAAGAAAAAAATTGACATGTGCTTGCTCAGCGGAAAGCGGAAAATCGCATGAGCTCGCAGCAAGTCTTAAATACAGTTGATCAGAGTCAAGGTTTCACTGTTTACAGGTGAGTTTTGGCGCTTTTTTCTGATCTATTATGATTACTTCTATTCGAGGAAGCATTCATCAAGGTCATGAAGCTTTCAGTGCGCATTCTAGAGGCCGACAGTGTGCATTTATGTCACTTGCAGCTTTGCTTTTCAATCGATCGAATTCGGTCGATTTATGGACACAAACAAATATCGATGACATCTTGTCATGGAGATCGCATGTATTTACATGCACTAACCAATAAAATGGTACCCGATGCCAATAGTCTTTCAATAGAGGAGTTGCCAGAGGTGGCAACCTCGCAGAACAATGTTGAGTACCGTTTAAACTACCACAAAAAATAGTCTATTACACGTTGCGTTACACTGTGTTATTGTCACTAATCAATCAATAATCTTTATTTATACACGATAAATATTTAAAGCGATGCTTCGCTTGTGGGGTCGTGTTCTAACGATCAGTTCATGAACCCGTTATTGCCGTTATACATGTAGTGACTGTTGTTACACCAAGTATTTAGTTTATTTCCACGTTGCGCTAGATAGAGAAAAAGAAAGTGGCACTAATCGTTCTAAGAATCAGTTAAAAAGCCCTTATTACATGTTGCGTTAGACAGTGTTATTCGTTACACCTTCCGTTTTC
>NC_090880.1:40063526-40066026 GCF_036669935.1 Montipora foliosa | reverse complement strand
CCAGGCTCTCTCTCTCTCTCTTTTCCTCCCTTGTCGTAGACGACACACACGGACGACAAGGGAGGAAAAGAGAGAGAGAGACTTGGAACGAGGTTGTTCCGTTGGCTCGATCATCTGTTGTTTTCTACAAGTGCTTCCGTATTCCCCTCTGCTGTCTTCATCATCGTAGTTATCTGTAATAAAGTGTTTTTCACTGTCACGCAAAAAAAAATAAAGTCTGAGACCGTTCAAAGAAAGAAGCCAAGAAAATGAAATCGAAGTGTTATAAAAGACTAATACATAAATAACTCCTCCAAGTCTCAAGTCATTTTGGTGCATCGTTTCCGAGTTATTTGCCGAAAAGTGTCACTCAATTTTACAGAGCTTTGTATGGAGACGCCATGTTGGTGTTACTTGGAGGGACACCAATATGGCGGCCTCGAATCAACAAAACATCTGGACCTCAGTTTGCGATAAAAGCTCTTTTTGCTCGTGAGCTGAACTAAATGAGATTAAAAATGACTTCTATGGATTGTAATGCTTACTTTGCCAAAAATCGCAAGGCGTAACTGTTTCTTGAACCACACAGCTTTATCTCAGCTACTGTCTTGGTGTCACGCAAGGCGAAAATTCAAAATGCTGTATTCTCAAAACGGGAAACGCTACGGAGCCTAAAACTGGTAAAAAGAACTTTTCCGTGACCTGGTATAGATAAAAAAAAAAAAACCAGAAAACCTCGCAACATTGATCATTACATTGATGATGTCGTGTGAAAACACATTCATTGTCAACATTATCATCATCATTATCATTAACAAAGGTCATCCATTTGTGGTCACTGAGTGATTATCTCTCTGAAAGTTTCAGCCCAATACAATATATCCGATAATCTCCTTCAAGTGAACAAAGGAGACTTTTGTCTGATTGGCTGTTGAAAATTGTAGTATCCAGTGTTCCAACCGCGCGCTGTGATATAAACAAAGATGGCTTTCGAAGCGGTGATTTCAACCTGTGCTTCTTCGATCGTTCTATATAGCTTCTGCCAGTTGAAGGAGGTCATTTAAACTTTAGGTGACAGGGAAAGATTCTGCAAGGGGCATTTTAGGCGGCGGAAAGTTTTCTTTGGTTACGCTTTTTGTAAGCAGCCCTTTTAGTCTGTTCGGGGAAGCAACGCTTCTGAAGTTGCTTCGAGTCAGCTTTTATACTTTTTAGCTTTACTTATGAAGGTATATCTATGACAAAATTCAATGATCAGTATTTGAAATAAAATCGTCCAAATCATAAATGCATCAATCCAAAGCTGAATGGCAACAAGCCGATTCTGAAAATGACCATCATGGAAAGAGGCATAACGCAAAAAGGCATAACAAAAAAGAGGCATAACGCAAAGAGGCATAACACAAAGAGGCATAACGCAAAGAGGCATAACGCAAAGAGGCATAACGCAAAGAGGCGTAACGGAAAGAGGCGTAACGGAAAGAGGCATAACGCAAAGAGGCAAATCGCAAAGAGGCATAACGCGAAAAGGCGTAACGCAAAGAGACATAACGCAAAGAGGTATAACGCGAAATAGCATCTCTCAAAGAGAGGGAGGAGAGGGATGGGTATGTTGTCGGAATTGGGGGAGGGGTCGGTAATTGCTGCTGAAAGCAAGACAAAATTGGCGCCTGCAGATACTCATGCCGCTCGGCTCAGATAGCACCATTTTGAACATGGCTGCAAATCGTGCAGGCTCTGCTTCACAGCAGACAGTGTCTTCTCTTTTAAACGAGGCAATTCGGCTTCTGAGCGACGAGAGAGCGACCGAAGTTCAGTCCGACCAAGAAAGAGTGCGTTCTGAAAGGGTAGCGGCGAATTTCAGGTGAGGATCTCGAAGCACAGTATCAAAGGCCCACGTGCACACGGCTGATAATTTGATACCGATAGTTTTGGGACTGTATTTTAATTCTTTTACATCATATTTACTTCACACTCGAAGATCAAGAGTCTGCATATTCCCTATTTGTTAGGAATCATTCCTTTCCCCGAACATAGCCAAAATCCAAAGACTTGAATTCTCCTTACAGTGGCACTTCACAAATAATCGGCGAGAAAATGTTCAGTGGTGAATCTGGTAATTGCTTATCATATCAGTTTAGCAGGCCAATATGCTAAGTATGTCCCCATCATTTCTTACGATGATCGGATCGGGAAAAAACCTACCCGGTTCACAGGCTCCCCAAGCTGAAGATACGTGGTGTATGCGACAGTTTGTGTATATAGAGAAGTGTATGGGAAAATCACCGATCGTAAAAAAATTGTGTAAATAACTATCTCATTTCAAATAAAGTTTTCCTACGTCAAATGTGTGACGAACTTGTCTCTTTTGCTGAGTTTCGAGCCATTCTGACGCCGTTTAGTGAAGTTATCCGGAAGGCCGTTACTAAAATAATAGAATTTTAATTTTAATTTTAATTTTAATTTTAATTTAATTTTACGATAAGACACACAACAGCATTGAGAAGAATTTTGCGAAAACAAG
>NC_090880.1:40058526-40061026 GCF_036669935.1 Montipora foliosa | reverse complement strand
CGTTATGTCTCTTTGCGTTACGCCTTTTCGCGTTATGCCTCTTTGCGATTTGCCTCTTTGCGTTATGCCTCTTTCCGTTACGCCTCTTTGCGTTATGCCTCTTTGCGTTATGCCTTTTCGCGTTATGCCTCTTTGTGTTATGCCTCTTTTCGTTATGCCTCTTTTTTGTTATGCCTCTTTGCGTTATGCCTCTTTCCATGATGGCCATTTTCAGAATCTGCTTGTTGCCATTCAGCTTTGGATTGATGCATTTATGATTTGGACGATTTTATTTCAAATACTGATCATTGAATTTTGTCATAGATATACCTTCATATTTATTTCTCCATTTAAGTGAATGCATCGGAACAAATGCTCAAAGTGCGAAAAGACCCGAGCAAAGGCCAGATTCCATTGTTGGAAAGGGAGTACTATCTAACGTGGTTGCGAAATATATCCCTCGAGCTCGCAGGCTTCGATTTATCCAACTTGAATGCAGCGCTGGAAGGAAGTATGTCACTTCATTCACTTTCTTGCATTGATCGTTTAGAGTTGTGAGATGTCCTCAGTCCTTTGAAAGAACATCGTATCTCAACAGATACGTCGACAGAAATTTAATACCAGCCGCTATTTTGTGTATGTGTCTGAGGCCAACCTGGTTCACTGCATTTATCTCATGTGCAAACACTCTCAAGATACACTACCTTAAAAATTTCAAGAAATTTCATTTAACGGAACCAAAACATTATTCTTAGATACATCAACTGATCATGAAGGCATGCTTGATAATATATGCTAAAATGAGTCAATAATGAAGTTCCAGTTTATTACTTTATTGGATAATTCTGTCCTTGATCTATGGTAACTCCATGAAGTCTAGCCATAGTAATTATTCATTGTTTTCATCATTTATGCTACCAGCGAGTTATTCAAAAGTGATTTTGATGTTCTTAGGAAATCTATACAATAGTGACGAATGATGTGGTCACTGCCATCAGACTTGTAGGTTGTACTGAAATGAAATTTTCTGAATGAGTTCTCTTTGGGGAGGTAAAAATTTCACTTGACCATTTGTAGATGTAAAATTACACCCACATTAAATGTACAATTAAAATTGGGATGTCTGGAAATACATAAAGCAGGTCTTGTGTTCTGTGCAATGTTTAAAATTAAAAGGGCAATTAAAGGCAAAGCAGACTTTGTGATAGAACTCTGACACAATATTAACTACTAATTAATTTTGATGTGGGCAGTTCATGCTCATTCATATTCATTGCTCACTTTTGTGGTAAGTTACTATCTCACTGCAGAGAATAAAGTAAATTTATCTAAATCAGGATGGAAATGAACAAAATGTGCAGCCATTGATCTGAAATGTTTTTAGTCTATTAATTAACCCATTGACCCCTGGGGGTTCCCTATTGATGAGTAAAATACTAAGTATGGCCGGTTTTGGCCAGTTTAGGGGTGAACGGGATTTTATTAAATATAGTACATCAATAATATTACCATATCAGTAATTGAGCCAGTATTTAATAACTAATATGTCCCAATAAAATTTAATATTGATTCCAACAGTGTTAAGTAATTAATATGCATTGATTTAGGATGATGGAACATCACACACCATTTTGTGTTCATTAATTTTATTTTTTACTTCATTCTTGGTGTATGGCAACTTATAGTAACTGCAAAAAACTTGCAGAAGAAATTGAAGAGAAGGTATACCTGAATATTATGGCTGTTTTGTGTGTCAAAAAATTTAATTGACCTGGTTTTTGTTTATTTTGGCTGCCATTCCTTGCACACAGTCACATGTCTCATAAAACTTGAATGTGCAGACAAAGGTAAAATAATTCACTGTACAAAGTTTAAAGAATTGTTATATTTGTATTATTTATTAAATGGGATTCCAAAAGCAGAAAGGTGCAAATAGTGACACACACACCCATGCAAGGCAGCCACACAAGGGAGTGAAAATTTTAAAATATACATTATTTACAAATATAATGTATAATTACTTATCATGTAAATCATCATGAACAAAATTATTATACTTTACAATAATTACTTGTCATGTAAATGTTACTATACAGTTTGTAAATATCTTTAAAATTTCAATTACTACAGTTTCCCTCAAATTTAAAGTAAGAAATTTATCAAATCGAAAAGTGCAGTGCAAAGTTGTGGTAAGCAGGCATTTGTATTTGTAAATATTACTACACTAACGAAACATTTTTTATGTAATTAAGTATAATTTTTAATAGCTGGGACTAATATTTATTGCAATACAAGCAAGAGTCTTATTTGCAGTACATTGCATTTAAGAATGCATTGCATCTGAATAATATGACCCATAGTTGAATCAACGCACCACAAAGTGCCAAGTTTCAATGGAAATTAGGTTTACTTTCACAGGGCATTTTCGTGCGCCCTGCCACTTTTGAAGGAAAACTTTCAAAGCAGTTCGATTCTTCACAAATATGTGCTTTCCAAACTAATGGCGATCGCTGGACGAAGA
>NC_090880.1:40033526-40046026 GCF_036669935.1 Montipora foliosa | reverse complement strand
CGGCGAGTGTTCCGTGGCCGATGTTCAACGGAGTATAGCCATTTTACAGGGGCACCCAACGTCAATTTTCGGAAATTTTCGGAACATTCGTTGTAAAATTTCTTGCTTGCCTGCCTGTCCTAGGATTTTCGAACATCTAAAAAATGGTATAATTGCCCATTTTTAACGGGTTTTTGCCCTAAAAGGGTCACCTAGAATTTTCGGGAGCTTTTTTCTGGCTGAAATTTTCGAAAAGGTAAGTTTTGATCCCTACAATTTTCGGATCACTAGACTTTCAGCTAGGAAATCCGAACAGAAGAAAAAACTTTTAGGGGTCCTCTTGTATATACTTTAAACCACCTCCCCGGTTGTTCATCGTGTAGAACTGCTTAAAAAGTGGACTTAAAATATAGCAGGCCCCACTGAGTTGCTCAAACGATGGATAGCGCTATCCACCGGATAAATCACTATCCAGCGGATAAACACTAGCAAAAACAATTGAGATATCCGGTGGATAGTGATTTATCCAGCGGATAGCACTATCCATCGTTTGAGCAACTCAGTGGGGCCTGCTATATTTTAAGTCCACTTTTTAAGCAGTTCTACACGATGAACATACTGCCTTTTTAAGGGAATAAATAAATAAGTTTGTTATCGGGCTCTGGTCCTTCTCAAGACAACTGAATCAATGAATTTGCCGGGGTTGAGCTTGGATAACCTTATCATAATGGACTAGAGCCCAAGCCAGCAATTTCCAGGGGGTGCTACTATTTCATGGTTGGTGAAGCACCTGTTCAGAGCAGGGGACACAGTGGTTGACTAAAGTTCACATAAAGGTGGGGGACCCCGGGTAGGTGAGCTACTCGGAGGGGTACCTCACCTTCCCGGTTTGTGGCATATACATCCCTCAGGGGAGGCAGAAATCTATGTTTGCATCAGCTCTGCTTCCTCTGATAGGAAAGAAGAATGGAAGGAAGAGTGATAATTTCTCAGCAGTTGCTATGATTAAAGATGTTGCGGTAAATTTCGTGCTATTTAGCAAAGTAACGATGCTTTTGATTAGCCTTGCAAGAATTGAGTACTTGAAGTGGTCAATTGAAGAGTTGCCTACTTTGTATCTTGGGTTTTGTTTATAAGGGTCTTTGCCCCTGTATCATGGTTTGCAATATTTTAAACAATAATTTAAGGAAACTTTTCTTTTTAAGTTCTAAAATTTAGATTCCCTATGCATACGTCAAGAAGCGAGTGAGATTGAAAATGACATTTTAACTGAATAATGCGCAAAACTGAATTTAAAAAGAACAGCTTATTTTCACGGAGATAGCCACTTTGGAAAAAGACATCTGAGATTGTCATTGAAAATTACTGGATAATTTATAAGAGAAAACTGGTACGTTCCACCTTACCTTTAATGTAATGGTGCTATTCACTTCCACCAAAGAGGCAAACAGACTATCATCAGAGTTTTGAAGAAGCACAATCGTTCGGTTCAGCTGTACATCAAAATACAAAAGCCGATCAGAGCGCTGCCAATGTTTGGTGAAAGAGACCCGATAACTTAGATATAATCGCTAGGCATTGACAAGCCACTAAGTGCTTAGCGATTGTACACTAAGGACCAGGGCCACTGAAAAGAAACTAAATTATTGGTTTAAATTTTCTTAAGCGAAAAAAGTTCGATTTTAATGAGATAGGCCACATCTAATGACATTCACCTGTTGAGTAAAGTTGTCCTGAATTTTCTGTAACTTCTCTGAAAGAGAGACTTGGGATGCGTTGACCACAGTCCATACCCAGCGAATTTCTTTCATTGTCAATTCCCGTATTGACTTGACCTTTTGGTCCTGTATAGAAAAAGAAATGATGGGCCTCAAGGCAGGCTTCTTAATCTTGATATTTTTTCCCAGCATTTAAATAAGTTAGTTTCGTAAAATCTCAAGCAGAGGTTTGTTCTCCAAAAAGAAAGGTCTGGTTGAAAGGGTTACATGCACAATGAGGTTTCTTATCACATTGAGAGGAGAGTTTTATTTGCCCACGCTCACATACAGCGTATTCCAGTTTACCCGCTTTTTGTTCCAAACTAACATATGTAGCGACAAGGTTACTTGTACCACTGACAGTGTACTGGTTTCATTTCCTATTAATTAGGAGGCAGTACATCCCACTGGTTAAGGCGCTTTGACCAGTCCTGACCACTACTGACTCCTGGTAGTCCCTTGTTCAACTTCTCGGCTGCACTTGTAAATAGCCAACTGGTTTGCCTCCGGCCAGTTGGGAATCTTAACAGTTGTTGTTCGTTCTGTTGTGTGAGTTTCATTGGCCCTGAAAATCCACTATGGGCTTTGGTCAATTGAGTATGTGCATGTGTAAGAACAGTACTGTAAGTATGCATTACGGGGAGCTCAGAGCTGCATTTATTATATGGAGGAGAGTGTTTTACTGGGAACTAAACCACTCGTAGATTCCATACGCCACTTCATCCGGGATGATGGAACTTGGTAATACGAAACAGCTTTCCTTGATCTGAACCATTTTCAGATATCAGATCAGTATAATATGCAGTGCGTTCTTTGTGCATTATGTTGGTGACGCGGTTTCGAGCTACCTTGAAGGCACGCAAGTCATCCTGGGATTTTGAGGATCGCCATTTCTTTTCAGCTTTCCTCTTTGCTTTTATAGAAGACTTTATGTCGCTGTTGAACCATGGTACTCGCCTTCTGCACACTAAGGTCTTTGTCTTTAAAGGTGCGTGCTTGTCGAGTATGCAGGATAGAGATGAATCATAACCAGACACCATATCATCTAGGCTTGGATAGATCTTGTTACATAGTTCTGACGATCTGAGATCTTCACGAAAGCAATCCAAGTCAATAGATTTGATCTTACGATAAGTGATCTCCTTCACCACTCGACAGGGTTTTGATGCATTGAGTCGACATAGAATTGACGCATGATCTGATAGGTAGCAATCAACCTCTGGTGAACCAGCAACAATAGTATCATGTTCACGAGTGATAAGAAGATCCAGGGTGTGGCCAATCAATCAGGTTAAAACGGATTCAACCTGAGACCGGATTTGACAACAAATGCACTAACAAAGCGTAGTGACTAAGTAAACGGTACTAAGAACTGAACTGGTATTTTCTTCCTTGCCTCAGTTCTAGTCAGTAATAAGGAGCCGCACTGTTTACGTCTTGTAGAAGCGCAACACTGTAATAATCCTGCAATTTATCCATCTAAAACACAGTTGAAAACAGCTACAGTTTGTAACACTAACCCTCTGATGTAAGTCGACCTGAACTTTTCGTATTTTCTGTGAAAGAGAATCTTGTGATGCGTTGAACGCAGTCAACAGTGCCATAGTGTCTCGCTTGGTCTGCTGACGAGTTGCGTTCATCAAGTCCTCGATGTGCTGGTCCTGCAAAGAAAAGACCCCAAATAAATACTTGCTTCGAAATGATATTTCAGGCGGCGATATTTTCCCAGAGCCCCTTTTCGATTCTTATGCTCTGAGACTCTTTTTCGAACTGCTGTGATGAACTCTATTTAAAATCCTGGTTCTTATTACTGGGTTGCCAACCCAGTCGGAATCTGTCTTTAATTTCGTCGTTTTTTTATTTTTCGTTTTCTTTTTTTTTTTTTATTTTTTTCCGTGTCGGTAAAAGTCCTGCCTGTCACTCCCCTGCTAAGTGGTGTCTTTGTGCATAGAGCCTTCTATGCGTATTTTCTTAGGATCGAGAGGGTAGTGGGAAATGCGTAGATTTCTCTGGTGGACACAGTAGAACGATTAACTTAACCGGCAATGGCGTCGAAAGTCATGTAACGCGAATGGCGTTTTAGGGGATCTTTGAACAAAATGTACCCTAATGAAGCTCAATAATGGCAAGCGAATTGGATGCTGGACAGGACAGGCGGTCGAATGTTAGAAGCGACGAGTAATGGACTTCGACAACAATCTGTCGCCCGTCGAGCCGTAATCAAAGTGAGCAGTCTTCCTAACATTTTGCCAAGCGTGGTGTTTTGTACAACACTCAAACCAAATGAACAGTTCTCTGGTAACTCAGTGTGGGTTCAACAAAGACAGATAAGGAATCCATATAGTGGATCTGTTATCTCAGTTGTCTCGCTATTTGTCAGATTTGTATTTACCTGTTCTCAACTCTGCACAGTCTTCCAGTATAACAATTGGAAATTTCACTAATAAGTCATTGACGTGAATGGCGTTTTAGTGGATCTTTAAACAAAATATACCCTCATGGAGCTCAAGAATGGATCGTCAATTGTATGAGCAAGACAGCGCTGAAAAATAAATATCTGGATTGTAAGAGACGAGTAATGGTCTTCGACAACAATTTCATTTTTCGCCTTTGGATATCAAGTGAGCTTTGTTTCTAATATTTTACTAACTTGGTATTATATAAAACACGGAAATCAAATAGCAATTTTTTTATGGATTTAACCATAGTTACTAACTATGATTTAACAAATTAACATTGAAGGAATCGAACGCCAACAAGAATGCATCACATTGTTTACTCAAGTCGCATCTTAGTTGTCTGACAATTTACATTTACCGGTATTTTGTACTCAACTCAGCAAAGGTGTAAAATATTTGGAAATGTGACAGTGAAAAATTACTTGAATGAAAGCTTGTTGTCTCTTTTGTGCTTTATTATTTACGGTCAAGGTTCTTTCGAAAAGGGTTGAATGTGAACTGTCAGAAATTTATTTAATTGCATATGCTTTGTGATTGTTTGTTTCGCTTGCACGCACGCAACTGAAATAGGAAGGGTTTCTTGCCTCTTATAGCAAATATGTTGCTTGTTTCAATAAATGTTTCGCTGGAAAATATTTCTGTGAAATTTCTAGCTTTTGTAAATTTATCATGTTGTGTAATTTTCGAGCTTAGCAAATTTGCATACATGTGTTGAAATGTGATACGGGGAGAATTTTTGTGGTAACGCATTAGTCACGAAAATAAACAGGTCTGTTGGAAGCGTGCTTGAGTTTCAGCAAAATGACCCCCAAAATCGGCAAAAGATTGTGACGCTGATGAATAATAAAGTAGCTGCTATTACCAAAACGATGGAATTACCTGGTGATAAATAACCTTGTCTTGGAGAGTAAATTTTTGATTTTCCAGAAACAATGGTCAACCTCTGAGAGTTGCGCGATTGTGATCTTTGTGTTGAATTCGCACATTTCTTGTCAAAATTTATAACAATCGAAATAAAAAGAAAACTAACAAAAACAAAAACCCGGTAGCTTGGCATCATTTGACACAGATGCTTCACTGTTTCGCGAGTAAACATGCCGCGGTAAAATAACGCGGTAACTTGATCACTGCGCTCGCTGAATTCGATGTGCGATTTACTCGGTGCAGCCAAACTTGTACAATTACAACAAAACAACTAAAATCTCCCAAACTGTTTTTCGCTGATGGTAACTTTTTATATTCGTGGTTCAAAATAAATGTTGTTTTCATGTCGTAGATTTTATTACCGATGGCAAAATATTTTATGCTCGATCGACCGTCCTGAAACTTCCTTCTGCTCTTCTTAAAAACTGTGTATCCATATTTATTTACTTTTACATCAATATTTGTTTTGGATAAAGCAAGCTAACAAAATCTGTATCTTGCTTGGTTCGCATTTGATAGCATTAAAATAGAATTTTCGGTCCTATGCTTCTGTTACTGAGTGGTATATTTCTTAGGTCGCCCATCCAGATACTAACCCCGCCGAATAGGAATAACTTCAGCTTTCAACTGTTGTTTACAAAGCTTTCAGATGCTGTCAGATGCTGTCAGTGCACGCTTACACTTGTGGTGGAAAGAAGTTGCATGATCAACATGTCAGCCCAGAAGCCAATGTTTCTCGATTCCCTTTTATTTTCTTCAGTCTCTCTGGGTTCAGTACTTTGCTAGTAACCACATGTCTTCTCAAGGGGCTATTTATCTAAGACTTATACCATGGCGCTACAATGATAGACAATACCAAAACAATATCGTGTACTGTTAGACCTACATATTACGCAAAGACAACGGTCAACATGTCATCCCAGAAGACAATGTTTTTCACTTCCCATTTATTTTCTTCAATCTTTCTGGGCTCAGTACTTTGCTAGTAACCACATGTCTTCTCAGGCTATTTACCCAAGACTTCTACCATTTCACTACAATGATACACAATACCAAAACAATATCGTGCACTGTTAGAGCTACATATTACGCAAGGACAACTTGAAGCTCCTGGAAGACAACACACAGTTCAGTTGACATTATGGAATAAATCGCTGTGTTACTTCACTACCACACGTAAGCAATGCGTGTCAATTTTTTTTAAAGAGGACAGGAATTTCTTCTTTCTGACAAATGATTAATTAATAGGGCGGTCGCCAGGTTTTTAACCTCACAAAAGGATCTGTTTCGTCGTACGAACGTGTGAAGACCTGTGAGCCAAAGGGCCTCTGCTGGTATGACTTCTGGTATGACTTCTGGTACGACTTCTGGGTCACCCCCCCCCCCCCCCCCCCCCCTCCGACTTGAAAAAAATTGCGTGGAACGCTGCACGTACCACAGGCAACCCAGTGTACCCTCACGGAGGGTCTAGTTTACTTTGCGTCTGAATGAAGTCTATTTGATAAAGAGTTCGGTCTTGAAAAGTTTGGGAAAATGTTATTTTCCCCTTGTGTTGTGTAAAGGTTATTCACACACCCAAGGCACAAAAAAATGGAACATTTGTGGATTCCTCTGATATATCGATTCCTCTTCAAGTCCAAGTCTGGTTAAAGCCGCATTCCTGAATCTCCTTACCTTTCTTGGTAAGTTCGAAATTTGTCCTTCCGTTGAATTAATCACCATCCACATGTTTTCAAGTTGCCTCTGCATTGATTCCAGGCGTTCAGTAAAGTCTTGGACTTTGTTGTCTCGGCTTCCTTGTTGACAAGAAGAACAAAGGCTGGCGCTGTCATCTGAGAACACGAGAAGAGTCATTGAAACTGAGCATACAGCCTACAACGAGATTTTGTTTTGTTATTCTTTTTTCATGCTTGCTTGCAACTGTTTAATAGGGCACTGTCATGCTAAATGTGCTTTTTTTAGGTGGAAACTGGGTAAAAATCTAAATCAATTCAAGTGCTTTACCTCACATAGACTGCGGGCAGTCTCTCTTTTGCTCTAGGATCGTTGAAACGAACAACGCGTACGTTGAACTTTCAATGGCTGACGCTGTGGGCCGAAAATACTGCGGGCGTTGGTTAGAGTTTCAGCCATTTTGAAGTGTTCGTTCGTTTCAACGATTTTAGAGCAAAAGAGAGACTGTTCGCAGGCTGTACCTCACACGTAGAACATTCCTGACAACCCACTGAGAACTGAGAAATGAAACAGTTATGGCACAAAAAACTATTCGCATTTAATTTTTGACAAATTTTTGAAACAGCGTGTCTAAAGTTGAAAAAACTGGCCACTGAGTTTTTTTCGAGTTGCAATCCATTTCTATCCTCTCCATCCCCCATGGCTGCAAACAACAAAGAATTGACGAATGTACTTTTAATTAATGTTTACTGGCAACAATACTACTAGTCTGTGAGCCAGTAGGGCTGGTTGGTATCATCCGGGGTGAATAAGGTTTATGGTGGTTTTCAAGCAGACTAGACCATGAACAGTGGTGAAAAGCATGATAGCAATGATTCTATGGTAGCTATTGGATAACAGTGGTCCTTAAAGCATGGCTTATGCATGGAAACGAGGCTGAAGCTTGTTTTGTGTTTTAGTAGCTTCAGTTGTCCACCAAAACGAACACAAAACACATACACAACAGTACCATTTGCTCACACAAACATGTTATAATAACAAATGGTTCATTTCACTGGTTACGTGATTAGAGCACGTCTTGGGCATGGAAACTAGCGCGTAGTTGGTTTGACATGGGTGTGTTCGTTTGCTTTAAATGTCCATCAAAATCTGCAAAAAAAAAAAAACTATTCAAAAGTATCATTGCTTTACAAATATCATTCTTATTTTTGTGTCGTTTATCCCGTCGTTTACATCACTGGACACGTGATCAGGGCATTTAAAATGGCATTGTTACAAGACAGACAATTGTAAGACTGTACTACGAGTCACTTCAATTCATTTAAATTCAACCTGCTCTTTTTAACGTTTCTGACGCTCTTCCTGATGTTCTTTAACGTGGGTATATAGCTAAGAGTATCATTACAGTAAATGAGTCACGTGACCTAACTTCTTTGTTTACCAGTTGGCATAGAACGTATACATAGAAAGCATTTGTGAGACTTGATGGAAACTTCTTAAGCGTTGATTTTAATATTCCTCATCACTGTCCACTCCATCGTCATCATCGGCACTCTCGATCTCTTGAACAGAACCTTGGTTCTCACATTCGGCAAGCCTGCACATATCAGTGCATCTTAGGCCATTTGTGACACAGACACATTTAGGGACGACGCACTTTTTAGTGCAGTTACACGCTAACAGCTCAAGTATGGCCTATGGTGCTGCTTTTACGTCCATTCAGTCAACAACTAACTTGGCAACACCATCTTCATGCTCGATCTTCCATCCCCGTCCAACAGGAGTCGGAACTTGAGGGTCGTGCTCTAAACACCGTTTCCATATGGCAACCTGATAATTTGCTCTCTTTGCGTGCTTCACAAGTCACGGACTATACAGCATTATTTTTTGGTCTTTATTGATGCAAAGACGTCTTTTAGTGTTTTAAAGTTTGACAAAAAAAGCGTGATTCTACCCTTTTAAGTTGCTTATTTAACTTTGATTATCTTTACAGTTTTCATTTAAGGTCCATTCCGCAGTTCAAATATAGGTGAAAATGAACCGTCAATCTTTTGCGAATCTAAGTAATAGAAATGAATGGCCGAATGCCAAAAGTAAACCTGTTAATAGTTTAAAAAATTAAACCAATCTTTATTTTAAAAATCTGTATTGTTAATCAAAGCTAAAAACTTGTGGGAGCGTGTGTTTAAAGAAACAATTCAAATTCAACGATTCAGAAGAGGAAGGTATGTAGTCTAAGGGGTGATAAGTGATAGTTACATTCGGCAGGATTAATTAAGTTGCAGAGTGACCCAACCGCTTTGGGGCACCCTGAAACAAAGTGTCTTATTGGTTTTCGTGAAAAACAATGAAAAGCGTTTCGTATTGGTGCATCCATGTTAGCACGAGGAGTGAGCAGACGCCGTAAGGTTCAAATAGAACCCAGCGGCGCATGTTTTCCCACCATTCTCGTCACCAGAGCCTCGGATCGACCCAAGGCTCTGGTGTGGGGAATAAGAAAGGAGCCCACACTGTCGCTTTTCTCAATTCTTTTTTAATTTTCCGATCGCGTACACCACAAAGTTATGTCTCTGACTGACTGACTGCAACCTATTGTTCTCTTATCTCATGGACACACATTGGTCAAACGTAAGCTGATTGACTATAAAGATCTTTCGGACAAAAGGCAAACATACTTAATCATCGAAGCAGACAGATATGTCGCTATCATTACATAAACATTAGCTTAATCAATACCAATTATCCTGTTTGCGACAATGGGAAACTCTGTGTAGGAGTACATGTGCCGTAGGGTTCATATAGCCAAAAATTGGCTATTCGAACCTTACGGCGCCTGCTCACTCCTCGTGTTAAGATGAATGCACTAATCAGAGACGCTTTTCATTGTTCTTCGCGAAATCCAATGAGGACACTTTGCTTCAGGGTTCCCCTGAGCTCTTCTCTCAGTCTTCTCTCCCCCAGTCAAGAGAAGAGCTCTGGGGTCGAGATTGGTTTTCCCACCTCAGTTTCCCAGAGCCTCGGTTCATGCGCAGACATAACATCCGAGGCTCTGGTGACGAGAAAGAGACTGACCTTAAAGAATTATGCGGTTTTGGGCATGCAGTTTACCGAAAAAGTGACAGTAATATTTTAAGCTGTTTTCCGTGAAAAGGAATACTGATAACAAAGAAGCAACCTAAACCCTTACCAAATATGGTCACAAACATCCATGCTAAAATTTTGCCAAGAACGACCTGTAGGCTCAGAGCAAAGTCGCTTAAACGGGACCTAAGTTAGGAACGCGTTAAAATGATCATATCAAAAGGCTTTTGTCGCAGCTATTGTGAGCTGCAAAATTATGCTTTACCTCGCGAAGTGACGGCTTCTGTTGAGGTGATTAGGGAGATGCGAGCCATGATAATTAGAGCCAAAACAAAAGCTGCAGCAGCAGTGAGAAAGCAGACGACTAAACCAGCTACCATGAAACACAGCGATCTCGAGGACATCACTGAATTTGACTGCTTGTTGGAGTTTGCGCATGGTTCCGATGATGTCTGCTTGGTCTTCTCATCTTTCTGTATCCGCTCAACTGCCTTCTTTTGTTCAACTACGTCGTCATAAATTCCGGCGTGTTCGGTGTCTTTGCCACACGCCATTTCGAAACACGAGTTGACTTGTTCTCCTGTGATTTCATTCATTGTGAATGAGGGTGTGGAGATCTCAGCCTTCCTTTCTTAGTGGTCTTCGCTAGCTAGCTTTGCACTGTTCTCGATAGAAAGTTTATTGTCACATGATTTCTATGGTTGACCTCTAGCATGAAAAAAAATATTTAGACAGGAAATTGTCACTGGATTTCCACAGGAAATGAATGAGGGTGTGGAGATCTCAGCCTAGCTTTCTCAGGATCTCTCAGTGGTCTTCGCTACCTTTGCACAGTTCTCGATAGAAAGTCAAAGTGCCAAAGTATACAAATTTATTGTCATATGATTTCTATGGTTGACCTCTAGCATGAAAAAAAAAAAAAATTTGAAGACGTTTTAGACAGGAAATTGTCACTGGACTTCCACTTTCCGCCGGTGGTTTATACGCTCGTTTTGTCGCAACAACTCGTGACATTTTTGCCGCCCGTGAAGTTGCAATTAAAAGGCGCTGGTGTAAACCAGATGCATGAAGTGCAAAGACGTTGCTGTTTAAAATATATAGCATCTGCTGATCAGGAATTCTACAATATGGTGTAAATGGGATAAAGGCGATTATTTTGTATCAGTATATGGGTGGGTAAATTTAAAAGCATGGTGAACAGGAAGCCTAGATCAAATTTATTTTTCTTTTCTCAGAGTTATTCAGTAATCTCTGTCAGAGTTAAATTGCATGCGTATTTTAAATTTCAATGAATGACAAATCAATTTAATCCTTGTAGTCTCCTATCATTCAAACGAAGGGCATAAAGGCAGCGTGGAGAATTGTGAATGGCGTGTAATCCTCAAGGGGTGTTTTCTAAGTTGTGTCACGTCCGTCATGTTGGATAATGTAAACAATAGATCTCTCATTGGCGACTTTTGTTCGTCATCCAGCATTTGCTGTTTCGCCATTGTTAGTTGCGTCTCTAGGATTGTAAATCACCTGTAACGCCATTATAAATGAAGCTACGCGTCTTTGGTGAAATTAACTGAGCAACCATCCATCCAAACAATCCAGCAATGACACACTCGTACCAGTATCCAAAGTTTTGGAGCGAGGAATCCGTGTTTCCGGGAGCCAGTTCCTCTCTAACCATGGGTTTAAGTTGTAATGGGCGATTCTACTGTGCTTAGAAATAACGTTTCTTAGGATTTCTTTCATTAGGGAGGCCCAAACAGTTTAACTCTTTCAAGAAACTGTACTCTTAGAAGGATTCACTCTCCGGCACTCTGTCACCAAGCTAGTAGCTTTGTTATGGTTTCATATAAAACAGCAATTATTGCCTAATAAAATGCGCTCAATAGTGCTACGTAATATGTTGCCATAGCAACAAGTGATCTACTTTGTCTTTAAAGGATTATATCTCAAAAACGAACTCTGCGACCCCCATTTTTCATCGTTGCAAAATAATAAGTAATTCAAACTTTTTGCAAAGTTAAAAAATCCTCTGGAGCGAGTTCTCAGCAGTCTTCATAACTGGAGTATTTTAGGTTGCTCTGAACCTGCTCCAGCGGAAGTTTTATTAATTTTGAGTTTTTTTCTTAGACTGCTGGCCACTTTCCAGCGATTCGTTTTTGAGATATAAGCGTTTCCATACAAAATATAAGGTGTTTTAGATAACTTTCCTGTTGCTATGGTGACCTATTACGCCACAATTATTGGTGAATATTGGTACAAAATTGCCGTTATGTGAAAAAGTGTTTAAGAGACAATCCTTGTAACAAAACATTCTGTTGAAATTGTTGAAACTGGTTTGAGCCACCTTAATTGATTTGCAAATGTGGTAAAGGGGATGGCTTATGTTAAACCCCTATAGTTTAATGAAGAGTTGGTAATAAAAATCTACAGCAACCAGTTACGATATCAAATGCTATCAATACGTATTTTCGTAACATTCCAACTGAGCTTGCATCAAAACTTCCCACTACAAATCGCCGTTTCTAGCATTACATGAAGACAAAAAAGGGTAAGTTTCACTTTAGTAAAGTCAATGAAGTTGAAGTGTTCTTATTGTTAGAAAATATTGATACTAGGAAATCAATTGGGG
>NC_090880.1:40008526-40016026 GCF_036669935.1 Montipora foliosa | reverse complement strand
CGATATCAAGTTGCTGAGTACAGTGTAATTTAGAATTTCTTTACTTTTCTTGAGTTAAATCCTTCCAAAAGAATTTGTGTTTTGCCAACATTGGTTTTATTATATTGGAAAATATACATTTTGACGGCATGATTTATTATATTAAAACTTCGGGAATTAGGCGAAAAGAAAAAAATAGCAGCTCACGTAAACATTGGCAGAAATTGACTGTCAAGAACCATTGCTCTTTTTCTGCATGGTAAAAATATTAAGAAATTCTGCGGCGAGTGTTCCGTGGCCGATGTTCGAAGGAGTATGTCCATTTTACAGTTGATTTTAGTGTTTAACCTGCATAATTCCTCTCGTATATACTTTAAACCACCTGGCATATTTTACGTCCACTTAAATAAAGAAATTTGTTATCGGGCTCTGGTCCTTCTCAAGACAGGTGAATCAATGAATTTGCCGGGGTTGAGCTTGGATAACCTTATCATAATGGACTAGAGCCCAAGCCAGCAATTTCCAGGGGGTGCTACTATTTCATGGTTGGTGAAGCACCTGTTCAGAGCAGGGGACACAGTGGTTGACTAAAGTTCACATAAAGGTGGGGGACCCCGGGTAGGTGAGCTACTCGGAGGGGTACCTCACCTTCCCGGTTTGTGGCATATACATCCCTCAGGGGAGGCAGAAATCTATGTTTGCATCAGCTCTGCTTCCTCTGATAGGAAAGAAGAATGGAAGGAAGAGTGATAATTTCTCAGCAGTTGCTATGATTAAAGATGTTGCGGTAAATTTCGTGCTATTTAGCAAAGTAACGATGCTTTTGATTAGCCTTTCAAGAATTGAGTACTTGAAGTGGTCAATTGAAGAGTTGCCTACTTTGTATCTTGGGTTTTGTTTATAAGGGTCTTTGCCCCTGTATCATGGTTTGCAATATTTTAAACAATAATTTAAGGAAACTTTTCTTTTTAAGTTCTAAAATTTAGATTCCCTATGCATACGTCAAGAAGCGAGTGAGATTGAAAATGACATTTTAACTGAATAATGCGCAAAACTGAATTTAAAAAGAACAGCTTATTTTCACGGAGATAGCCACTTTGGGAAAAGACATCTGAGATTGTCATTGAAAATTACTGGATAATTTATAAGAGAAAACTCGTACGTTCCACCTTACCTTTAATGTAATGGTGCTATTCACTTCCACCAAAGAGGCAAACAGACTATCATCAGAGTTTTGAAGAAGCACAATCGTTCGGTTCAGCTGTACATCAAAATACAAAAGCCGATCAGAGCGCTGTTTGGTGAAAGAGGCCCGATAAGATATAATCGCTAGGCATTGACAAGCCACTAAGTGTATTTTTGAAGTTCTTGATTTTCGACATGACCAAAGATTTAGCGATTGTACACTAAGGACCAGGGCCACTGAAAAGAAACTAAATTATTGCTTTAAATTTTCTTAAGCCACATCTAATGACATTCACCTGTTGAGTAAAGTTGTCCTGAATTTTCTGTAACTTCTCTGAAAGAGAGACTTGGGATGCGTTGACCACAGTCCATACCCAGCGAATTTCTTTCATTGTCAATTCCCGTATTGACTTGACCTTTTGGTTCTGTATAGAAAAAGAAATGATGGGCCTCAAGGCAGGCTTCTTAATCTTGATATTTTTTCCCAGCATTTAAATAAGTTAGTTTCGTAAAATCTCAAGCAGAGGTTTGTTCTCCAAAAAGAAAGGTCTGGTTGAAAGGGTTACATGCACAATGAGGTTTCTTATCACATTGAGAGGAGAGTTTTATTTGCCCACGCTCACATACAGCGTATTCCAGTTTACCCGCTTTTTGTTCCAAACGAAAATATGTAGCGACAAGGTTACTTGTACCATACAGTGTACTGGTTTCATTTCCTATTAATTAGGAGGCAGTACATCCCACTGGTTAAGGCGCTTTGACCAATCCTGACCACTACTGACTCCTGGTAGTCCCATGTTCAACTTCTCGGCTGCACTTGTAAATAGCCAACTGGTATGCCTCCGGCCAGTTGGGAATCTTAACAGTTGTTGTTCGTTCTGTTGTGTGAGTTTCATTGGCCGTGAAAATCCACTATGGGCTTTGGTCAATTGAGTATATGCATGTGTATAAACAGTACTGTAAGTATGCATTACGGGGAGCTCAGAGCTGCATTTATTATATGGAGGAGAGTGTTTTACTGGGAACTAAACCACTCGTAGATTCCATACGCCACTTCATCCGGGACCCGATGATGATGGAACTTGGTAATACGAAACAGCTTTCCTTGATCTGAACCATTTTCAGATATCAGATCAGTATAATATGCAGTACGTTCTTTGTGCATTATGTTGGTGACGCGGTTTCGAGCTACCTTGAAGGCACGCAAGTCATCCTGGGATTTTGAGGATCGCCATTTCTTTTCAGCTTTCCTCTTTGCTTTTATAGAAGACTTTATGTCGCTGTTGAACCATGGTACTCGCCTTCTCCACACTAAGGTCTTTGTCTTTAAAGGTGCGTGCTTGTCGAGTATGGAGGATAGAGATGAATCATAACCAGACACAATATCATCTAGGCTTGGATAGATCTTGTTACATAGTTCTGACGATCTGAGATCTTCACGAAAGCAATCCAAGTCAATAGATTTGATCTTACGATAAGTGATCTCCTTCACCACTCGACAGGGTTTTTATGCATTGAGTCGACATAGAATTGACGCATGATCTGATAGGTAGCAATCAACCTCTGGTGAACCAGCAACAATAGTATCATGTTCACGAGTGATAAGAAGATCCAGGGTGTGGCCAATCAATCAGGTTAAAACGGATTCAACCTGAGACCGGATTTGACAACAAATGCACTAACAAAGCGTAGTGACTAAGTAAACGGTACTAAGAACTAAACTGATATTTTCTTCCTTGCCTCAGTTCTAGTCAGTAATAAGGAGCCGCACTGTTTACGTCTTGTAGAAGCGCAACACTGTAATAATCCTGCAATTTATCCATCTAAAACACATTTGAAAACAGCTACAGTTTGTGACACTAACCTTCTGATGTAAGTCGACCTGAAGTTTTCGTATTTTCTCTGAAAGAGAATCTTGTGATGCGTTGAACGCAGTCAACAGTGCCATAGTGTCTCGCTTGGTCTGCTGACGAGTTGCGTTCATCAAGTCCTCGATGTGCTGGTCCTGCAAAGAAAAGACCCCAAATAAATACTTGCTTCGAAATGATATTTCAGGCGGCGATATCTTCCCAGAGCCCCTTTTCGATTCTTATGCTCTGAGACTCTTTTTCGAACTGCTGTGATAAACTCTATTTAAAATCCTGGTTCTTATTTACTTTGCGTCTGAATGAAGTCTATTTGATAAAGAGTTCGATCTTGAAAAGTTTGGGAAAATGTTATTTTCCCCTTGTGTTGTGTAAAGGTTATTCACACACCCAAGGCACAAAAAAATGGAACATTTGTGGATTCCTCTGATATATCGATTCCTCTTCAAGTCCAAGTCTGGGTAAAGCCGCATTCCTGAATCTCCTTACCTTTCTTGGTAAGTTCGAAATTTGCCCTTCCGTTGAATTAATCACCATCCACATGTTTTCAAGTTGCCTCTGCATTGATTCCAGGCGTTCAGTAAAGTCTTGGACTTTGTTGTCTCGGCTTCCTTGTTGACAAGAAGAACAAAGACTGGCGCTGTCATCTGAGAACACGAGAAGAGTCATTGAAACTGAGCATACAGCCTACAACGGGATTTTGTTTTGTTATTCTTTTTTCATGCTTGCTTGCAACTGTTTAATAGGGCACTGTCATGCTAAATGTGCTTTTTTTAGGTGGAAACTGGGTAAAAATCTAAATCAATTCAAGTGCTTTACCTCACATAGACTGCGGGCAGTCTCTCTTTTGCTCTAGGATCGTTGAAACGAACAACGCGTACGTTGAACTTTCAATGGCTGACGCTGTGGGCCGAAAATACTGCGGGCGTTGGTTAGAGTTTCAGCCATTTTGAAGTGTTCGTTCGTTTCAACGATTTTAGAGCAAAAGAGAGACTGTTCGCAGGCTGTACCTCACACGTAGAACATTCCTGACAACCCACTGAGAACTGAGAAATGAAACACAGTTATGGCACAAAAAACTATTCGCATTTAATTTTTGACAAATTTTTGAAACAGCGTGTCTAAAGATGAAAAAACTGGCCACTGAGTTTTTTTCGAGTTGCAATCCATTTCTATCCTCTTCATCCCCCATGGCTGCAAACAACAAAGAATTGACGAATGTACTTTTAATTAATGTTTACTGCAAACATACTTAATCATCGAAGCAGACAGATATGTCACTATCATTACATAAACATTAGCTTAATCAATACCAATTATCCTGTTTCCGACAATGGGAAACTCTGTGTAGGAGTACATGTGCCGTAGGGTTCTTATACCCAAACATTGGCTATTTGAACCTTACGGCGCCTGCTCACTCCTCGTGTTAAGATGAATGCACTAATCAGAGACGCTTTTCATTGTTCTTCGCGAAATCCAATGAGGAGACACTTTGCTTCAGGGTTCCCCGGAGCTCTTCTCTCCCCCAGTCAAGACAAGAGCTCTGGGGTCGAGATTTGTTCATTCTCGTCACCAGAGCCTCGGGTCGACCCAAGGCTCTGGGAAACTCTGCGTAGGAGAACATGCGCCGTAGGGTTCTTACAGCCAAAAATTGGCTATTTGAGCCTTACGGCGCCTGCTCACTCCTCGTGTTAACATGAATGCACCAATTAGAGACGCTTTTGATTGTTCTTCACGAAAACCAATGAGACGACACTTTATCGTAAATACTTTTGTTCTTTGGCCATCGTAGTTTGATCAAAAATAAGACACAAACAGCAGTGATAAACATATTGAACTTTTTCATTTTGATAATGACTTGACGTTTCGTATGTGCTCTACATACATTTTCAAAAGTAACCGTTGAAATTTAAAACAGCTATTTATATATAACAAATCGGATGAGGGGACTGAAACCTAGATTAAGCAAATACTTAACAGTAAAATATATTGGAATTTGCCACCAAGAAGAGCCACTTTCTTTTTGATGGTAAATACTACGACCAAATCGATGGTGTTGCCATGGGTTCACCATTGGGCCCTGTCTTAGCCAACATTTTTATGTGTGCTTTTGAAGAAAAGTGGTTGCTGAACGCCAAAGTTATTCCTTTATTTTGGAATCGTTACGTTGATGACACATTCACCATGTTCCACAACAAAGACAGTGCAAATGACTTTTTGCACTATTTGAACGGCTGTCATCGCGATATTAAATTTACCATTGAATTTGAACATAACAATGCAATTCCGTTTTTGGACCTTCTTGTCACACGTAATCAAAACAACGCTTTCACGACATCCATCTACCGAAAGAAAACTTTCACAGGTCTCTACACGAAATGGGATTCCTTCACTCCACGAAAGTACAAAATAAACCTCATCCGCTCCCTCACTTATCGCTACTACCGTCTTTGTTCATCTGCTTCCTTGCTACAATCTGCCCTCATTTATCTTCGAAAACTCCTTCTTCAGAACGGCTACCCACAAGGCATAATCAACTATCATATCAACGATGTTTTGAACAAAAACAGACAACATCAGCATAGCGATCCAGTGTCTACAGTTCCTAAGATATTGTTATCCTACTTCCCTACTTAGGTTTGCAAAGCAACCAAGTCGCTAAACGCCTGAAATCTTATGTGTACAAATTCTACTCTTGTGTTAACCTTAAGATTGTTTTTCAGAGCACTCGATGTATAAAATCTTTCTTTCCTTACAAGGACCGTATTAATCGTTCACAACAATCCAGAGTTATTTACAGAGCAAATTGTTGGGATTGTAATGGTTTTTACATCGGTAAAACTAAACGGCGGCTTCACGATAGAAAAACCGAACATTTTAAGGCCCTAGCTAAAAATGACAATACTTCAGCCATTGCTGACCACGTCAAGGCCACTGGATATAACATCAAGTGGGATCATTTTGATATTTTAGCGAAGGGCAAAACTGACTATCATTGTAAAATAAAAGAGACCTTCTTTATTCAAGAACTTGAGCCAGCTTTCAACGTCAACGTCGGAAGTGAAAAGCTGATGCTTTATTAATCTTTTCTGTTTTTATTATTATTAAAATTATTATTATTATATATTTTACTGTTAAGTATTTGCTTAATCTAGGTTTCAGTCCCCTCATCCGATTTGTTATATATAAATAGCTGTTTTAAATTTCAACGGTTACTTTTGAAAATGTATGTAGAGCACATACGAAACGTCAAGTCATTATCAAAATGAAAAAGTTCAATATGTTTATCACTGCTGTTTGTGTCTTATTTTTGATCAGAAGACACTTTGTTTCAGGGTTCCCCAGAGCTCTTCTCTCCCTCGGTCAAGAGAAGAGCTCTGGGGTCGAGATTGAGATTGGTTTTCCCACGTCAGTTTCCCAGAGCCCCGGGTCATGTGCAGAGATTACTCTGGTGACGAGAATGAGAGTGACCTTAAGAATTATGCGGTTTTGGGCATGCAATTTACCGAAAAAGTGACAGTAATATTTTTAGCGGTTTTCCGTAAAAAGAATACTGAGTACAAAGAAGCAACCTAAACCCTTACCAAATATGGTCACAAACATCCATGCTACAATTTTCCCAAGAAGGACCTGTAGGCTCAGAGCAAAGTCACTTAAACGGGACCTAAGTTAGCCACGCGTTAAAATGATCATATCAAAAGGCTTTTGTCGCAGCTATTGTGAGCTGCAAAATTATGCTTTACCTCGCGAAGTGACGGCTTCTGTTGAGGTGATTAGGGAGATGCGAGCCATGATAATTAGAGCCAAAACAAAAGCTGCAGCAGCAGTGAGAAAGCAGACGACTAAACCAGCTACCATGAAACACAGCGATCTCGAGGACATCACTGAATCTGATTGCTTGTTGGAGTTTGCGCATGGTTCCGATGATGTCTGCTTGGTCTTCTCATCTTTCTGTATCCGCTCAACTGCTTTCTTTTGTTCAACTACGTCGTCATAACTTCCGGGGTGTTCGGTGTCTTTGCCACACGCCATTTCGAAACACGAGTTGACTTGTTCACCTGTGATTTCATTCATTGTGAATGAGGGTGTGGAGATCTCAGCCTTCCTTTCTTAGTGGTCTTCGCTAGCTAGGTTTGCACTGTTCTCGATAGAAATCAAAGTGCTTAAGTATACAAATTTATTGTCACATGATTTCTATGGTTGACCTCTAGCATGAAAAAAAACATTTAGACAGGAAATTGTCACTATACTTCCACTTTCCGCGGATGGTTTATACGCCCGTTTAGACGAGCTATTTTTGTCGCAGCAACTCGTGACATTTTTGCCGCCCGTGAAGTTGCAATTAAAAAGCGCTGGTGTAAACCAGGTGCATGAAGTGCAAAGACACAACAATACTACAGCATTATTTTTTGGTCTTTATTGATGCAAAGACGTCTTTTAGTGTTTTAAAGTTTGACTAAAATAGCGTGAT
>NC_090880.1:39936026-40001026 GCF_036669935.1 Montipora foliosa | reverse complement strand
AAAATGAATCGTAATAAATATTACAATAAAAAAATAACATATACGTCACATTTATTTATCGCAACCTTCGTTTCAGTAGACTAGAGCGATTTTCAAATGAGTGTCGTAAAACCAAAACCAAAGTAATTGCTTTGACCAATCAAAAAGGACGAAGACAATCCAGTAAACCAATCAAAACACGAATAAATTACACGAAGCCGACACAAAGCGCAGGAAAATGTGCACGCGCGAGCCACGATTGGTTTTGCTTTCACTTTTGATTGGTTGAAAAAGTGTTGCGGGAACTTTGAACGAACCATTGAGTGAAGTAATGCAAAACCAAGGTAATTCGCTAATTACTTTCGACACTCAATTGAAAATCGCTCTATACGAAAAGCTTTTTACAAATTTCTTCCAGAGGCATAGGAATACGTACTCGCTCTAAAGAAACACACCAGAATTACAATATTTAAAGGTCGTCGGAAATTCACTGGCCACTATTTATGTAACTTTTGTTTCCTTTTTTGTCGTAATATAAGATGGTAAGAACGTTCTGGGGAAGACAAATCGGAAAATCATCACTCCAGTTGGTAAGTTTCAGACAAGCAATGTCGATACCTCAAGACGTCAAATAGAAAAGCCAGGCATAAGTATTTATACCTTTTGTCTGAATCTATTTGCACTGTGTGCAATGTGTCTTGTCGTGTAAGATCTACGTGTCGTGCAAATTATTTCAATACACGCCACGGAGCTGTCTGCTCCTTGATCACGTGTCAAAGTATCAGCATACCGACAGACCCTTTTTAAAGGTCCAAAGTGCTTTGCACAACGCAAAAATCTCGCGGTGTCAAAATCGCAAACCGAGAATTACCCATGTCAAAGTTTGGTGCCCGAGAGCTACAGTTTCAACTTGGATTGAAGGCTATAAAAGCTGTCCGCTATTGGGCCAAAGAACCTGTCCTCGACCTTGCAAGATATAATTGTAAGACTGCTCCATAAGATTGTTATTTGGCACGTGTTGGACAACTATGAACTTCAAAGAGCTGAAACTAAGCTAGTGCAAGTTAAATTATATTAGAGAAAAAGTCATTGCCTTTGGCTTCATTAAAACGGTTGTTGGCAAATATAAAATATCTGACAAAGTATGAACGAAGAGCGTGCAAGTCAAAATCCCATAGCAACATCGTAATATTAATTTGTTAATGGGCATTCCCAGTAATGCAAAAAACAAGCCCCTTTTTCTCCAGAGGGTGGACCATAATGTGGAGAAGTTTTTCGACAGTTGCAAACATATCGCCGTACGTTACTATTCACTGTAGAAAGCAGATTATTTTCTGCACCAAAATTCGCAGAACAGGCTGCTCCAATTACTCTTTTATCCTGTGAATAAAAATAACGAGAACAATCAGCGAGGATTTACCATAAATATCCAACGCTAGTTTTTACCACACAAGTGAATAGTGCCTTGCAATCTACATGACTTTCCGTAATTCGAAATCATTTTAGTAAGTACTTTAATTTTTGTTTCGTTCGTTGTTTAGCTTGTGTTGTACAAGGGGACACCTATTCTTAGAGTCATTTTCATAGAGTTATGTCGTAGAGTTAGAGTTAAGTTTCTAAAATCCTGAATTAAAGATTTTGGAAGCCAACATTCATAAAAGCTAAACTTTTGTTTAGGCCTAATTAGGTCTAAGGTTAGCTTTTATGCATGTTTAGGATACTTTTTGTATTTCTAAATTCAGGATTTAGGCCTTCCAAAATCTTGAATTCAGGATTTTGGAAACTTAACTCTAACTCTACGACATAACTCTATGAAAATAACTCTACTGCTAGTCAACCTCGTTGTACAAAAACAATAATTAACCTCAGTGTCGCTCCATTGAATTTTATTAAATATCTCTTGGTTACAATCGGCGTCAAAATAGTTGAGATACTATTATCTCGTTTAAAACATATTTCTAGCATGGCGCAAAAATCCTCTTTTCCTCACCCCCGGGGCAATGTTGTGTTATCTTCTGTTGCCTACGATAACAGCGGTACAGCATTCATTAGGGGGAGGGGAAAGGGTAAAAAGTACTTTTTGAACAATTTTCCTTTGGAAACAATAAAATTGTCGTTGCCAGTGTTCTGTGTTGGCAAAATGTCTCATCTAATTTTGTCGCCGATTGTAGAAAACGAAATTATGATCATCTTTGAAATTATTTCGGACCAGAATTTTGACTCATTCTTAAATCGTTTCATCTGTACAACAGGTGGCCTTTTGTTATTCGCTGTTATACAGATAGCACGTTCCTTTTTTGCAACTTCAGTAAGTCAGTCTATTATATTTAAGCTTGGGGACTCTTTTGTGTTTGTTTTGTAAGCCTCTGAAATAGCCTCATAGTGGCCCTTTCAGGACGGTTCCTACTAATTCAAAGGTACAGCCACACCTTCCTTAAGCGGACACCCTCGGGATCCGAATGTTTTTATCGACCAATCCCGATACCGGTCATGACGTCACAATCCAATTCCGAATCCCATATTTCTTTAGAATCCCGAATCCCGGGCATTAAAAGCCCAAATCCCGGATCCCGAAAACCCTATTGGGGATCCTCCTTGCGGGAGGTGTCCGCTTATGTGAGGTTGAAAAAAAAAGTGCAAAATAGGGCATATTATACTCCACAAAAAGTCTTTTAAAGCAATCTATTAAGACAAATTGTAACTATGTTTCAAGGTGTAGACAGCCCAAACACGACTGTCATTTGTCAAGAGAGGAAATTCAAAGACCTCAGAGCTTTCCTCTAACAAGTACATCTTCCAAAGACCTCCCGTTTCAATATGAAATTAGCTTAGGGCAGGGTTTTCAAAGATTTCTCTTGGTTTGTATAAGATGTCATTTGTTCATTAGAATATGTTTGAGACTGGGTTACCAAGTTCCTGAAGCGTGCGTCTAACTCAGCAAAGGTTCTTATTACGGTAAAGCGGATAAACCGTGAGAGGAGCAGGATATGGTATATTATTATATGGCAAAGCCAGTCTTGGGCAATACCAAGAGCTCTGATTGGTTCTTTCTCGGTCGGGATTTTGCAGTACGGACCATTTCCGTGGAAATGCCAAGCCGGTCCAAGCCGTGTATTTTTGTTTTGGAGCATAATTTGCAACCAAAACAGCGACAAAAAAAAAACTGTGAATATTGTCATTCTTCACAGTGAAACTACCAGAAGAAGCTAAAAAGATTTGAAGATAAAAAGCTAAAAAGATTGATTGCACCAGAAGTGCATTTTACTATCAGAAACAGAGTGCCATATACAGGAGCGGATCCAGGAATTTTTGATAGGGGGGGTCCAAACCTTGACTCAGAAAAACACTACAGCAACTTTTTTGAGACAAGTGGCAAAATAGAATGGCTCTCCTTCAAAAAACAAGTCAACCAGTTGAGTAATAATAGGCGATCCTGCAGATGCCAGAATTTTAGACTCAAACAAGTAGTAAAAAAAGATTCGGTTAGGGAAGGTGGGTCCGGACCCCCCCCCCCCCCCCTTCCCGACCCTCCCCTTGGATCCGCCACTGATATAATAAACAACTTACTAACCGAGCTTGATACGACCGTACTGGGGAATTATTGGCCCGAGGTCGTGGCAGTACGGTCCGAGCGAAATTTCAAGGAGACAAATTTTCGTGCGACTAGCTTAAAGAAAAGTTTAAAAACGAAAACTTTGATGTACTGTAACGAAAAAAAAAAAAGGTAATAGTAATCGAAATAACTACGTTTTGTCTAGGACAGTGTGCGATTAAACCATTAAAATCAAACCCATTTCGTTAGAAATTTTCTGGTTATTGTTTACTGTGCGCTTACAGGAGGATATTTTAGACCCTGTGGACCCCGAATAGGTGTCCGTGTCCGCTTACGGGATGTTAAATATGTAGTGTTTTAGAGGAGAAATAGCCAGGACCGCGGTTTGGTGTCCGCATTCGGGAGGTGTCCGCATTCGGGAGGTGTCCGCATTCGGGAGGTGTCCGCTTACAGGAGGTGTGCGTTAGAGGAAGTTCGACTGTATTTTTGCCCCGGTTTATGATTATGCAGGAAATGTAGATCTCAGCAAATGTTGGGACCGTACTGGGGAATATTGGCCCGAGGTCGTGGCAGTACGGACCGAGCGAAATTTCAAGGAGACATTGAAATCCAAAAAGAACATTGGCGGTAACAACGCATTTTCAAAG
This sequence comes from Montipora foliosa, assembly GCF_036669935.1. NCBI lineage: Eukaryota > Metazoa > Cnidaria > Anthozoa > Scleractinia > Acroporidae > Montipora > Montipora foliosa. The sequence goes on along the minus strand of NC_090880.1, from coordinate 39,996,847 downwards.
ATAATTGATGAATAATATTTGTAAAAAGCTTTATAATACAAAGCAATGTATGGCGTTCTTTCTCAAATTGAAGCTTACTTATCGCTCAAAAATGCATGATTACCTCCAATTTTCTTTTAGGATACCAAGAGTACTTACGAAGATCTACTTTCTCCTGATAGTTTTAAACCGCGCAAAACTATCACTGTATTGGTAAGCATCGCTGATAGGAAAACCGACTTTCTCGAGATACACAAAACGTATGCGCAATAACAGTAGTAGGCACAGGCCTTAATTAAATAATCAGTTTTGGAAGCTTAAAGACACTCTACAACACGGTTATAACATACGCCCTTTTGCTCTGTCGCATACTCACATTTGGCTCGTCCAGGAACGTTGATGCGTCATTAAGACCAGGGGTTATTTCGCCTTTCGAAGTCTTGTAGTGGCATTTACTGAAGTCTCCACTTCCCTTAGGACCCGGTGGACCAGCTGATCCAGCGAGGCCCGGGGCTCCCCGACTTCCGTTGAATCCCCTAGGTCCAATAGGACCAGCCATTTTGCTGACGTTATTGACCTGCGTCAGATAAAAGAATGCGACATTACTAATCAAACGCAGAGATTGACAAATGAACCCTCAAGGAACTCATAATTTGCACCATACCTTTTCTGTAATGGTTAGATTCATGTGCTTTAATGAGGCAAACAGACTGGCATCAGAAGATCGAAGAATCATCGCCGTCAGGTTTAGCTGTTGGCAAAAATACCGTGAACGATAAAAAAACCTTTCAGTTGCTAAGATTGTGATCGCGAGGGAAAGGTTTAAAATGTCTTTTGAAATTAACGAATTAAGAGGTCAAATAAAGGTGTACACTGACGATAAAGTATGTCCAAGAAAAGCAAAATGATCCGTTTTAATTTGCTCAAAGCAAAGCCAAAAGTTTAACTTTGATGGTGCCACTCACCTGTTGTGTGAAGTTGCTGCGAACCTTTCGTAATTTCTCTGAAAGAACGACTTGGGATGCGTTGACCGTACTCCAGACTCTTCGAAATTCTTTCATTGTCAAATTTCCGGCAGACCATAGTGCCGTTAAGTGCTCCAAGTTGGCTTCCTTGGCCTCTTCACGGGTTGCGTTCATCAAGTACTCGAGGTCCTTTATTTTCTTGTAGTGTTTATCCTTCAGTAGAACAAAAACGCTTAGGTAAAACACACTTGAAGACACAACATGTTTTTTGAATAATTCACGACTTGTCCCTGCTCCAACAGCAGAAAATGACATATATCTTGAAAGACAACAGGCTTTTGCTTATATTAAAATGACATTGTTGGACTTTCCAAAACATCTCTCGCAGTGGTTCATCGGAGTTGACAAACTGTTGATTGATTTTTTAAATTTTTTTCTATATTGCTGAAGATGAGTCGAAGTCAAACGTTTTAACTGTGTATATCGTAGCTACGTTTTGTCAAGAAGATGTAAACCTCTTACCGTCACAAGTTTAGTGCTGTTAGAATTCTGCTCCTCCCTTCCAATTCTGGCTTCAAGCTTCAGAGAGCGGTATGTCACCTGTGATTTGAAAAAAGTCCAAACAAAATGTTGATATGCTTTAAAGGGAATATCCACTCCATCAAACATAACATAAAATCACAGAAAATAGTATTTATAACCAAATTTTGTTCACAACAAATCTTTTTCTGTAAGAAAATAGGGCAACTTTTACGTCATAATTATTCAAGATGGCGGCTCAGGGAATTTTTTCAAAGAGAAATTAAGCGATTCTAATTTTCTTTTTCTGGGCAAACACTCTTTTGGAAAGTTTGAAAACATTATTTCCTTCGGTTTAAAGTTATTCTCTAGCCGGAATGCACAGTCCCTTTAACGTTTATAAAACTGGTAAAATGTGATACAGCAGAAAGGGGTAGGAACAGGCCATGATGAGCTCTGGGTACGGGACACAACAGGTGTAGTGTTGTAACAAACGCGGCAGGTCAGCATCTCAAGTAAAAAACAATTATATTTGCAAAGAAAGATGCTGAGGCACGAGATCAAGGATGTCTTCATTATATTTGTCTACTAGTTTGTTAACTTACCTTTGCTTTAAATAAGTGAAAGAAAGTCGTCAAGTTTTTACAACATTTCTTCGATTGATTGACATTTAGCCAAATAGTCTCCATCTTCTCGTCGATCTGCAGAGGTTAAGAGCATTGCAACGTTTAAGTACTCGTATTGCTGCTCAAAAGCAGTGCAGTGCTGTAGAAGGGAGCGGGAATTACACAGTGGTGAGAGCACTCACCTCCCACCAATATGGCCCGGGGTTCGATTACCTGACTTTGATGTCACATGTGGGTTAAATCTGTTGGTTCTCCCTCTGCTCCTAGAGTTTTATCCCTGGGGTAGTCCGGTTTTCCCGTCTCCTCAAAAACCAACCAACTGTTTGATAGAGACAGTTTCAATCGAGTGTCGTAAAACCAAAACCAAAGTAATTACTTTGGCCAATCAAAAAGGACTGAGACAATCCAGTAAACCAATCAAAAGTAGAAGTAATTACACGTAGCCGACACAAACTGCGGGAAAATGTGCACGCGCGAGCCACGATTGGTTTTTGTTTCACTTCAAAAAAGTGGCGCGAGAACTTTGAACCAATCACTGAGTTAAGTAATACAGAACCAATGCAATTCGCTAATTACTTTAGACACTCAGTATCCCATTTCCGAGTTGCTGCATGCCTCATTTTCAAAGCGAGTCCTGGTGCACAACCATTCAAATGGAAACGAGTTGCGTATTCTCATGCAAATCAAACTCATTTCCCTTACAATAGTTGAGCACCAAGACTCACTTCGAAACTGAGACAAACAGCAACTCGGAAATAGCCCATTGAAAACTGCTCTATGGGTTGATTTGATTTGATTTCTGGGCAGTGTCCCCAATGAATAGCCCAGTGCTAAAAACAGCTGACAGTTAAATAGAGTTCATTATTAAGACCCTCTCAGGGATTTGGGGAATAATGGAACATGGCTAATTTGAACTTGGGAACAAGGGAGCAATGGCAAAATATTTTAAGGAACAAGGGAACAAAAACAATTTTAGGGATGCAAAAGCTGGGAACAAGTCTGAGAGTAATTTGGGGAACAAGGGAACACAAGCAAATATTTGGAAGGCCTCATTATTTTTAATGTTTTTCGTAATATAGGAAGTTTTCAATTTATCGAGTTTGACGCAGTTTTGAACAATGGCCTTTAAAAGGAAGGTTCTCTTAGAGACGAGGTTCCGTCAAAAATATCAACCATACTAAAAAAAAAAACCGCCATTTATAAATCCAACACGAAATGGAAAACTCCGTTTCAAATGCATGTATGCTTGCCATATAAACCATACATTTTGTGTGTGATAATTTCAAAATTATCACCACCAACCGGCAAAACCATTGAACCCTTTTGATATCAATTGCGCCTGAGCCTATTTGACCCATTGCACTTTGCGATGGACGCTAATAACTCAGGTAGCATATGAAAGGACCTCTAAAGAAATACACATCACTAAACATATTGATCATTTACCTTTAGTTTCAAATCTTTGACAGACGACGTCAATTTTGTGAGATTTTCGTTAGTTGCATTGATTTTTTTCTTTACGTTTTTAAATTCTTGGTCAACCTGAAAGAAAAAATGCAGGAGAATGAAATAACCGCTGGAATACAAAAAGCAAAAAGGGTTGCTTAGTGTCCCTAGTAAAACCGGAACAATCATTCATTGGAATTATCATGGAAAAGTGTATACAAACTGATTATTTTAGTAGATTTTCTCAGTGATGAGGATTCAAGTGGTATTCGATAAAATTCTTTTTGATCATTGAGGTGAGTGTAGTACTCCCGAGAAGGATGATTGCCGTTTTGATATGCAACCTAAGCAGCAGTAGTCACCTTCAAAGTCAAGTCTCTTCATGAGTCCATTCCCCCCCCCCCCCCCCCAAAAAAAAATAATAATAATAATAATTTCCGCTCAGATTGCCTAAATCAGCAGACACAAACTATACTCGTTCTGAAGACTTCAATAATCTCTCTGATCAAACTTCACGAAGAATGTCTCTCCGCCTGGGTTCAAACCAACTACAAAGATTGACATTATCTTTTAAAAGTAACCACATCTCACCACAGCAGTCAAATTGGACGTTTTTTCCGCCGTTGAGTTAATTGCAGTCCATACGCTTTGAAGTTTGTCCACCTCAAATGCTGTGGAGTTTTGTGACTTCCATAAGGCGGCCGTTTTAACGGAAAGCTGAAGTTTAACTGACTTCAGTTCAAGTTGCGTCAATTCCAAGCGAAGTGAGAGATCCCTTGTTTTATTTTCCTGAAAACAAAAGGATAATAGTAGATGGTTTGAGCGGATTCCTTCAACAAACATTGAACAGGTGTTGGTCAAATGTTTAAATTGTTGGGTGGCCGATCAAATAACGGTTTCAACATGAAGCCAGGAATTACCGGTCCCAGGATCAAGAGAATACAATTGTCTGAGTATCATGATGTTCTGTTATCGTTGAAGACAGTGTTCAAATGGTTTTAAGTCCATTTAAGATTTTCGAGAACAAATTTAAGCCGGGACAACTTGAACGAATAAGGAAGGAAACATTATACACTTTATGTGTGGTCCCGATGGAAACCGATAGTTTTGTTTTCCCGAGAGTCCTCATGTTTCCCGGGACGAAGTCGAGCGAAATATCAGGACTCGAGGGAAAAGAAAACTAACTAGTTTCCCGAGGGACCAGACATTAAGTTTTTTGTTATATATTTAGACTTTCCTGCAACAATCGCAGCAAAACATCCGGAGCTGGAAACAACTGCGAAATTGATAATCTTGATCAATAGCCGGGACGTTCTTAAAAGACCAACAGTTGCTCATTTCACTGTCGTGGGCTCTCTGACATCAATAACTGAATAATGCACTTTGCAAGAAACCGGCAACCTCTGCTTTAGTTGTTTTTAAAACCATTTTTTACCTGAGACATCTTCTGGTTCCTTAGCTCCAACTTTAACATTTTTAACTGGGTCGTCAAATTCTTTGTTTCTTCAAGGAACTGTTCATTGTAAAAAAAGTAAACATACTTGTTAAAAGTGCTTTTTACTTAGTTTTAATCCCACCTTTGTATAAATTACTTTGTTTGCAATAGGTGTTAAAATGTTAGACTTTCAAGTCTTCTCTGATAAGTACTACAAAACGTAGAACCCGTCTTACAACCCTTCAATGTTTGTCGGAATTCCGTGGGAAGTTAACACGTTCACTTCTGAGAGTGTAGCCTACGAGCAGGCGATTCTATATCCCTAATCCCAGTCCCTCGGAGAGCCTGCTCGCGGGCTACTGAGAAATAGGAATTTTACTCGTTTCTTTGGCATGGAATATTGTGGTGAAAAACAAATCGAAAGCGGTTCAGCGTGATGAACACTGTGAGTACAGACAACGCTGAACCACTTTCGATTTGTTAAGTAGATTGATGGTAAGAAATTACAATTCGTTTTTCCTTGCGGTACCACACAGTTCGAGTTGATTTACCTTCCTTTAAAAATAACCATTGATTGATTCGTATTCGTTCTTTGGTCATTTACCCCGTTAATATCCTCTCCTCATCTTGAGACATTCGTGTCTTTGGCACTAATTTCCATATCTAGACGTCCACAGTTATTTAATCCATGGTTTAAGATTAGGCTTCGAAATGATTGGCGCTACAGTATCTTTTTTAATTAAAGTTAGAGAAACCGCCTAAATAGTAGAGCCGGTGGAATATATATTTGGAGGAAGGATGACAGTGGCGGAAGGGGAAAGGGGGAGATTTTAAGACATTCTTCATACGGCTGGACCGAGTGGTTGGAAGAGTGAATCTACATAATAAAGCACAGACTATCCAGCGGATAACTCGATCGATTTTGACAACACTTCTCTGCTTGACACTGGATTTTACACAACTGATTAGTGAACAACCTGGGATTGGTTGCCTGTTTGCGGGCATTACGTATTCCTAAACATACCTCTTTAGCTCCTTCCTCCTTATTAAGATTCGTAACGTACTATGACCCATGCAGTTTCACTGATGTATGATATTCAAAAATGATTCTGTCGTTGATGAGTCTCAAAATGTGCTTACCTTTTTATCTTTTTCTTCGTTGCGTTGCTCTATATACAAAATCTGTTGCAATTGAAAAGGAAAGCTTAGTAACTGGAAACTTCTTGCAAAGAGAAAATTCTCACCTTGAGAGCATGTCACAATGCCTCACTAGTTCTATGTTATGAACACATAATCTTCGTTATTTTTAGTGACACAAAAGAGTTGAATCCATTTTACCTAGATTGAATACGCACTCAGATGAACTGAAAAAATATTTTTGGAACCTAAATTAAGCCTAGAGAAAAATTAGGGTTACGTTTTGGTTATTATACATGGATATTAATTGATTTATTATACAGAAGTAAATAATGAAAAGAACTGTGTTGGGTTGAGCATGCTCGTCGTTATAGTGTAACGGTGCATACACTGGAATACAGTTTTGGAGGGTCCGAGTTCGAGCACCGATGATAAATGCATAGTACAGTTCCTTGATCCTTTACTGTGTTGTAAAATTTGACAAGTGTATGAATACGGAATCCGTAAGACGGTGCTCGAGGGAAGGTATACGTGTTTTCATTCCTTTTTGGGGGGTTGGTAGCTGCTTTGATATTCAACCTAGGTAAAATGAGGCTCACCAATTTAAAAACGGATTCAACCTGATGACCGGATTTTACCGACAACAAATACACGTCTATTTTTGAGGCCGAGACTGAACGTTCTTAATTTTTTGGTGATTTGAGCCCTGAAAACGTCCTTAAACATATTCTTAAAGTTGTGTGGTATACTAAGTTCGAATACAAACTGAGATGTTCTTCGTGCAGTGTTTCATGCAATACTGAAGAAAACCACATTGTTTATGTCTAAAAAAACCGTCCCTGAGTATTTGATGTACTTTGAGACTCTAGTTTTACTTTTCTTTTACCCTCATTTACACTTCTCACAAAACTCGGAAATAAATAAATGAGAAAAATAGGCGTTCTTAACTGACTTAACAGCCTGGGTATGTTCTCGAAATTTTGGTTAGAGGGGCTGTGTCACGCTAAATAATGTAATTGCCCAAAAAGTAGAATGAAACATTGCAATAACCACTTTAAACTGTTAAACAACATAAAAGAAACACAGAAATAAAAAAGAGACGCATGGATGGACACAAATGGAAGATTGAAACGGATTGAATTTGGGTTATCTTGAAAAAGGTTGGCCCGACATTTTTTCAAGATAAAAGTCGTTTTTGTTCAGTATCATCTTGTTCGTGATGTAACGATAATTTTATCAGTAAAGGAATTCCACAATATCACTTTCGAGTTTTAAAATCGTGACAAACTAAAGATTTCCCCTAACCACCCTAAAATGACGTGACAAAGACCCTTTAATCTCAGCGGAAAGGTTCGTATAAAAAAAGGTTCTTATATAAAAACAAAAGATTGTAATTACCAGTCTTTTTTCCCACGCAGTTCTATTTTCCACGTCATCTTCATCTGGAGGCATAAATGCCCTTGCATCTTCACCTTCTGTACAACACACACACAAAAAAAAACAGGACCATTTCCTCTATGTTGGATTTCTTTTATGGAAACTCTTGATCACCAAGAAAATCAAAGTGACAAACAAACACAAAAACAAGAAAAGCTAACCAGCCACAAACTCAGCCTGTTCCAGGCTCCCAGATAGTCGAGAAAGCGAAAAAAACTGCGTACGAAAAATGAGTGGGGCTTTGAAGGCAAGCCCCGCAGTTTTTTTCCCTTTCCTGAATATATCGGGAACCTGGGAGCCGGCTACCACAAACTGTATAAAGAAAGATTCCCTTGTGCCAAAAAGCGACAATACTTAATTTTTATACATGACATGCTTAACAAGGCGGCCATCTTTTTCTTTCCAGACAAAGGAAAGCTGACCATATTATCCAGATGAAACCAACTTCCCTTCCCCCAGCGGATTGGAATTCTGTTTAAGACATTCAACCACTCGTTTCGCAACTTTTGGGGAACGAGGCTATAGAGACGTAGAGATTAACTGAGTATTTTATGTCTAGTGACTAAAATAAATGGCCCAAACGCCTAGCCAAAATTAGATTCAGATGATTGAGAGCTATTTTGTCTTCGACGAGTTTAGTCCCTGTGCATGGAGACGTAAAGAGAGTCCAGCTACCGGACAACAGATAGCAAAAAGCAACCGCCAATCATATGACAAGATTCCCCTTCAGAGACAAGATATTCAACTTTCCTGAAACCGACTGGATGAAACAGTCACCATTCACTCGATGCGCAATATCGTACAACATTACTTACGCTTACGGGACAATATACCGCAGGATTGTCTTAGTAACGGTTAACTATGGAGTAAGGGTGGACCAGCGGGAATGACAATCGATGGATGAACTTACACATGACTACAGTTGGCTACAGAAAATTTGGCAAATTTAACCAACATTCTTCTAAGACTATTTGGCATTGTCGCATATGCTTCTTACGGGAACAGTTCAAAACGGCCGGTAACTCAATGAGAGCGCGTAATCTCAGTTTCAGATATCATTCTGATGGAATTCATCCTGCTTCATGCTACATGTGCTGGCACACTCTTTTCCTCGGTGCAAGTTTCCGCAAACACCCAAATTGAACTCCCTCCATAGGGTTGTGGACTGTGGAGTTGCTGACAACTCCTTTCCAGTAAACAGCCTTTGATCGAAGATCACGTGTTTCATTGTACCGTACAAGGTACAAGTTCTATCTTTACAAGTGTTACGCCCAAAACCTTGAAAAAAGCATTAATTTATTATCCCAGAAAGTGTACTTCCTATGGAAAAATTAAATTGTCCTGTAGAAGAATCGCACCAGCAAAGATACACTATCCTAATGTTAAACCTCTGACTTAAGAGAGATACTTGAGAGGACTTTTGGTTCTTGTTGACGAAACTGTATACGTATTGCGCTGGTGCCTTCCTAACTAAGTAAAAATTAAAGATTATGACGACAAGCGGAACTTTTGATCCTCTTAAGGGATACCGGTAGTTGATTATAACCTCACCCCAAGAAATCGCTGTTTGATCTCGGAATGAAGAACTGACACCATGAAGCCTAAAAAACTCCCTAACTTACGAATCCGGAAAATCTAACTTCTAAAATCATGTTAAAATTCACATCTCACTGTCCCTCCCTGAATCCATTTTATAATATATCAATTTTTATATTGTTTACATTCTTGAAAATCTTCTTGTTGACATTCTATTATATATTTTCACCAGAAGGAACCCCCTGAATGCAAGAGATTTTACAAGGTAGCAGAGTCGACAAATCACTTCGAAAAACTTCAGAAAACGAATTTCGTTGATGCGCGAAAATTATGCGCGGGAATTCTCTCCTTGTCCGGCGACCCTTTTGAAGGCATATCAGTTTTCCCCAATAATTTCACGTGATTTACACGAGCGTAAAAAAACTATCATATTTTTCACTTGGGAGTGGTTGTGTTCTGAAGATGCGACCAACTACAGACCCCTTGAGATACACACCTCTTTATACACACATTCGTATTCATAAACTGAACTCTAAGTAATTTCAGTTCGACCCGAGGTGAGTAAAGGTTTAGTTTTGGTAATCGTAAAAAGAATGCAACCGGCTCAATTAGTCAATCATAACGATTGACCAATCACAACGAGCGAATTATGTAGGGGATGGAATGTTGGGATATTACGCACAACACAATCTATGAACAAATTGAAGAGGAACACGGCTCAAAATTCCTTCGCTCGATTCAATTGATAGTTCTTCAAGTGCAAATTTCATTCATGTTATGACCCAGTTAAAGATTTAACCCCCACAACACTAATTGCTTGAAAGTTCAAACGTTTTTTTAGCCATGCACACCGGGAATGTAAACAAACAGGCGTGAGAGGAAGTTTGTATGCATAGAGAAAATTGATGTGGTTCTTTTCGATCTACGCTCGTGCCGCTGTCCTAATGGCATTGATAATCTTCTGAAAAGAGAATTTCAGAAATAATTGGATTTTGGGAACGCGTCAAAGCATACAGAAAGTTACAAATCCAACAGGCCTTCGATTTCCTTAAAAAGAAATGTGACGATAGGGCTAAGAATTTCAAAGTTGGGCTACGAGTAAGAATGAAAGTGATTGAGCCACGGAATGTTTCCTTTGAATGTGTTGGTTCAAGGCTGCTAAAATTGTCAAAAATTTATAAGTCTTTATCTCCAAATTCCGGTTTATAATGACCTACTAAGTGTTGCCCTCACTGGCAGTCGCCAAGTGATGCTAAAAATGCCGGTCAAATTGACGTTTATTTGAATTATGGTCAGGGCGGTATGAATTATCCGCATTTTTAGTAAGTTTATCTGCAATACACATGTTACTTAACGATTTTATCCGCAAGAAACTTTAACCCCTTATAAACCACAAAGGAAAATAAATTACACTGAATAAGATTTTCGTCTGATTGCGAAAGTGTTTTGGTATTGGATAACAACCCTTTTCGTGACAAACCCATCTGTTTTCTTGAGAGCAATAACTAAACGAGCTAGCAATTTCCGTTATCCGATCGTGTACCGTTAGAACAACCATTTGAAACGCCGCCTGTTCATTACGGTTTGCATGCGGAAACGTACATTCTCGAAAGTCTTTACAGCTGCACGGCAGTCGAACACTTTGCAAGGACCACTGCCGCATGACAACTGCGAAAAAAACGTCATTAGGAAGGCTCAAATCTGTAAAGCTGTGAAAATGCGGCGAGACTAAACAAGGCCATTCTCAGCCGCCGTCTCTGGTAAAGCTGAAAAAAGACTGCCCTTAAAGTGTTTTTTTTTTTTTGTACAAATAGCACATTAACGAATGCTTTGGTTTTTTGTCCAGATCGCCTTGATAGTTCTCTAGCAGCAACTCTCTCTAACTAAGAAGACCAACACAAACTTTATACAGTTGCTAAAGAATTAAGGACGGTATTCTATAATTCAATAAAAGTGGGAGTTCCGGCCGTACCTGCAATGATTTCATTTTTTTCACCTTTTCCCCACATTATTTAGTTTTCCTTTGTGCTTTTCGATGTGTCCTAAATTTTTACGCTGTTAAAAGTATCTGCTAAGTTATCATATGTTACCTTGGGAGAATTTACATGAGCAATTCGTGGCTCCAAGAGATCCAGAAAGCATAAGCACCGTAAGAATTAATGAGCTGACGGAGGCCATGCAGATAACCATCGTTATAATTCGTATAATTTTCGGTCTAAACGATGGTTTCTCGCTTGAATTGCTGTCTTGAATGCTTTTCATGTCCCATTGACATTCCCTTGTAACATTTATATTTTCTCTCTTGATGGCGACCCTGTGAGGACGGTGTGACATTTGCGGGGACTCCATCAATTGCACTTCTACCTCGTCTTCTTTAACAGTTTCCACTGGTTCGTTTTTGAACCGCTGAAACGAAGGATTTATAACCATCGCCCCGCGAAAATCTCTTCGAAGACTCGGCCTTGGCTTGCGGTTACCCGAGTTAGGACGGTGCGGTATTTTGGTTTCTTCAACAGTCCAAGTTCTTTGCGCTGGTATTTTAGTCTCTTCCATTTTCCAAGCGCTTTGAGGATGGACTTTGCTGTATGGAAGAAGGAAGGTCATCGTCAAGTTAATTACGGGTGATGTTGTGAAAGATAGTTTAGCTTTTGGTGGGAGGTTGAAGCTAACAGCCTATGCTTCGTAGCATCCCAGTTTCCTTCCCACAGTATCAGACATTCTTTCTGTAGTACGCAAAACGTGTGGCGCGAAAGAGAATAAATGAACCAGTGTTATTGACCTGTCAAAAATCAAATGAATGATATCTTTCAGCTTTATCGGATTTTCTACGTTTGACAAGACGAATGTTACATTAAACAGAAAGGTGTTGGCAGATTTCAATGTCGTATGATGTACGACCCCTTATGGGCTGATGTCAACACGATACTCGATTCATCAACCAGTTATTTATATGCCATATAAATATGCGTATGTTTGCCTTCTAGCTTCAACAACAAACACAGGATATAGTCCATATGGTCTCTGCGTAGATATCGCTGTTTCCGTGACCGAAAAATCAAATAAAGAGGGAAAATAGTACTTGAATTATCATCAGCTATGACGTTAAATTGAGGTAACAATTCGTTTGCTCATTCTTCTCCCACGTAGAGAGCCTAAGATTTCCTTCAGAGGTTACGGCAACAAGTTGGCATGTATTATATGTTCAAGTTATAACATTGACCTATTCGCCTATAGTAGGCAGATTAAATTTGCTTCCTTATTAATACTGGAGAAGAAGAAGGCCAGTAGTCAATTTCCATTAAAAAAAAAAATTAAACTCACGAAAGTTGTGGGTGAAAAATTGAGTAATCCAGTCATCTAACCAACTCGGAGCTTAGCGCACAAAGGTTGCAGTCTGCTTCAAAATGATACTGGCGGAGTTTTTCTTTGTTTGTGGGTGAATTTAATACTGTTAGTCCTGAGTGCGTCCGTTTTTATAAACCCATCTTCCTGAAGGCTGAAGCAAACGTGACGCTTTCAAGAGATGGACCACTTTTGCAATTCACACTAAAACTTGGCACTTTCTCGAAACGTTAGGTACGTCAATAGCCATTATACGTGAAGAATTGATATGACTTCAAGGAGCAATAATCTGAGCGCTCGTCAAGTATTTTCCTTATACCAGCTTAATTCTAACCATCAGGGTATCTAACCTTGGAACAGGATATCCGCCGGAAAGGAGAAAAAGTCCTGGGGGCCGGTTTCTACATAGGAGGAGTTTTCAGATTGATTTTGTCAGAATTGTCAGCGCTTTCAAATTTAAGCATGAAGTTATTTACTCAGTTCGATGTTGGGATCTGAGTTAGTTTTCCTCTCCTCGTACAGTCGACTACGGGGAAAATTGATCTGTCAAAAACAGATGTCAAAATCAAAACATTGCGATTTTAATCATGTTTCCTGGCCCACAGACAAGGAAACCATGGGTGGCCCTCTTCCTTTTTCATTTTTTTTTTGTTATACATCTAAAAAAAAGGCTGGAATAAGTCAATAAGAAATTAATAAAGCACAAACCACAATGATACGTGCTTTAATGTATCAATGTTTCTTCTTCGTGACCTGTTTGGAGGTTAACAATGTCGTCGAAAAAACTACAGGATTATAGGTGGAGACAGGTAAGGAGTGCCTCCTCGTGGGAATAGTAGTGAAAATATTTAATGGGTCACGTCGAATTTTTGGGTGGTCCTGGTAACAGTAAATTGCCTGTTTACCGCATGTGTGCATTTGGTCTAGTGTGTCAATATTAGCCGTGTAAATAATAAGTGCTCTATTGAGGTTAGACAAACTGAACTCATGGATCTGCGTCAGTGATGCTTGGGCATTTACCAAGACATAGTTTCGAACATGCCTGACTTAAGAATTGCATCATTAGAGCAGTCCTTTTCAAGTGGCCTACGTGCAGGCGTTCTTAAAGGAATTTGAGTGCAAGAAGGGTCTCCTCAGCTTAAAACTTCCGCTTAATTCCGGGAGCCAGCCAAGCAGACTGTTTCACAACCGGCCTTCTCAAAGCTACTGCACTGAGACGCGCTGTGCGTCAACTTTAACACTTTTAGCTATGAGACTGCTGTGACAACTGTCACGTGCAGCCAATATGGCATCAGAGGAGGCTGGACACCCGTCACATGACAATATAGAATGGAATGGAATGGCATCTCGGTTTTAACAACATTCTCATGCCACGCAAGATAACATACTAACACGTTTTGAGATCATACCACAAGCAACACGTTCGGTCTTGTCACTCAGTTTCTAGAGTCAAAGGACAAATCTATTCGTCGACACAAATTTAATGCTTCAATATTACACCAGGTATGGCGCACTCACCTCCTGGCAATGTGGCCCGGATTCGATTCCCAGACTCGGCGTCATATGTCTGAGAGGTTTTTCTCCGGATACTCCGGTTTCCTATCTCCTCAAAAACCAATATTTGATTTGATTTTGCGTTAATTTTATATCAGTTTTCAGGATCTCCAATTTGTGTATCGCAATCTTTACCTGCGGTACGTATTTTTGTAACCTGACGAAGAATAACCATATTTAAGGTTTTGACGACATGTGACGACATGTGACGACAACACATCTGTGCATAGTTCGTCGTCTATCTTCACTAAAAAACCACTGCTACCAACTGGCCCAGTTGTAGGATACTTGAACCGCATTGTACTACCTGCGCAACATGGAAAAAATCAAGGAGTTCTTACGAAAGCATAAAGTTATATTTTAAAGTGATGAAGCCTTCTTTGCCGGAAGCCATCATGCGTTTTCCCCTGGGGTATCATTAATGGGAGACGCTTTGGTGTGCACGCAGGTGTTACATCGATTCCAGCCACGTCACTCCATCCAATAAGCCGCTTCTTCATAAGCATTATTTTTGTTTTCTCTCGGTACAATTGTAAGTACCAAGAGAAACTGGAAACAATGCTTATGCAAAATTTGGGGGACAATCAAAGAGTATTATGGTATTTTCCGAAGTGGCCTATAGAGCGTTTTCACGTGACGTCACGGCGGCCACGTTGGCGTTCCTCGACAGTGGAACGGCGGCCATGTTGGTTTTCCTAACTCATCCTGTCGGTTTTCACTGTCACAGGGTCACCCAACGTCAATTTTCGGAAAATATCTGTTCGGAAGACGATTTTAGATCTAGAATTTTCGGAACATTTGTAGTAAAATTTCTTGCTTGCCTGCCTGTCCTAGGATTTTCGAACATCTGAAAAATGGTATAATTGCCCATTTTTAACGGAATTTTGCCCCTAAAAAGGTCACCTAGAATTTTCGGGAGCCTTTTTTCTGGCTGAAATTTTTCGAAAAGGTAAGTTTTAATCCCTATAATTTCCGGATCACTTAACTTTCAGCTAGGTAATCCGAACAGATGAAAGATTTTTCAGGGGATAAAAATATGCCTATATCTACCGTTAAAATACTAAAATACGTTTGACAATGCTATGTTTCAGTGGTTTTGAACTATATTCTCGTTGGGTGCCCCTGACTGTCACACAATCATCAAAACCATTCAACAAATATAGTCAAGAATCGAAGAGATAAAAGAAGACGAATATTCAAACAGTCTCGCAAAGGTTCACTCGTGCGGGAGATATTCGAAGTGTTTTACTCAAATTTATAAGGCTTTGTATGGAGACGCCATGTTTGTGTCCCTCTCAGGGGCACAAATATGGCGGCCGGAAGATAACAAATACATGTCATCGAGTTTTGCTACAAAAAGCCAGTAGTCGTCTTCTGAGGGCTCATAAACATATGTATGAGTACTTATTTTCATACAAGGACTGCTCAGATTGCAAAATCTCAGCGGATAAGTCGCTATTTTAACCTACGTGAAACAGTGATAGCATTCTCGACCGCAATTTTAATATCGTGTCACGCAAAAGCTTAGAAATTCAACCTTGCTGTATCACAAGATTCCTCATTTTTTTGTTTTGATGACGTCACGGTGGAAAAACAAGGTTACTGATCATGTGAGTGAAAAATCTTCCATAATAACCAGTCCCACCTACCCTAATCACGAGTCATCGGATTCATTGACTTGGGAAAGGGGTATAACGTTTCTTTCGTTTTCAATCTGTTTTTTGTCCATTTTATTCATGTTGTGGTTGCTGTTGTTGTTGTTGTTGTAGCAGGGGGTCCTCCTATGTTTGTTGATCTTTTCCCTAATTCCACATTCCTCCTTAGTTAAAAGGTATGAAAAGACCGCCTGCAACAGTCAAACACATAGAGGATGGATTGCCCAGACAATTTTCCACTATGATTTTTAGCCATACTGTAATATGTTTTTATCCAGCAATCTGTTCGTACAATATGAGCTTATATTTCTTTGTCTCCAATTCATGAACAGTTTTATATTTTCCGAGATCTAGCGTAATCCATTTGCTCAGTTTTTCCATGAAACTGATTGAATATCTTATACAAAATTAAGGATAACTCTTTCTACAATACAAACATTGAATTGAATAAATAATGACTACTAAATCCGCGCAGTCCTTCGCACGTTAAATAGAGTAAGCCGTTTATGGGACAGAGCTCGAATTCAAGCTGTGCCAGGAAAGAACTATTGTTCTTTCAAATGTCCACAATATGTTCATCATCAAACCGTAGACATCTTTTCTCGGATTTCAGGTCTAATATTTTTTGAAGGACCTGTGTTTAAGGAAGACGTTTCTGTTGGCGAGTCCGCAATGTATGATGAGCTCGTTGGAACCAGTCTGGAAAGAGAAAGGAAGAGTTGGCGTTAGGAAATTAACGTTTTCCTAACACTGGAAGAGGAGAAGACTTTGTTTAGTTTAAAACTTCTCCCCACTTCTTTAGAATTAACTTAGCTTAAAGTAATCTTGAGAAATGAAACGACATGTTTTAGTTAAGCAAACAGGTTTCGGCAGGAAACATCTGCTATCATCAGTGCAAATACCACAAGTTATTGTGGAATGTTTTTATGAATGGAAGATCAAACAATTAAATGAAAAGAGCTTTCTAAACTTTCTGAAGTCTCGAAATGTGAAATGATCAACAACATCATCGCTGTTACACATGTATGAGGGCTACTTTAGCAGTAGCGAAATGAAAGCCGGAAAAATTCAGGCTTATATTCTGCAGTTCATTCACACACCCATTCTCCTAGTTGGCTAGATAGCACATCTCCGGAGCACATCTCCGGAAACGTAGAGGTCGTGAGTTCAAATTCCGTTCATTCATGAATATTTCAAGCTTTCATTTCGCAGGTGCTAAAGCAGTGGTCATAACCTCCGGCGGAGATGATCATTTCGAGACTATACATTATGTACTTCATACTTACTTTTTCTTGGAAGAGAAAAGCTGTTTCATCACGTCCTTGAATTTCCGCTTATTTTTCACTTCCACATCGTCACTGGCACGACCTTCACTACGAACAGACACTCTTCGTTTCTCAGGAGTATTTTCCATTTCTGCAGATATCCAGTCACCCCAACTCCTTCTACTTAACTGCGACAGTTTCCGTTGTGTTTCTCCAGAAGGAGACGTTACGTCAGTCAGTGAGTGACTCAATTTTTCGCCATTTTCCGGCGTTGAACGAGCACGAGACCTGGTTCTAAGCGTATTAGAAGGTGAACTTCCGGGTGTCTCAGAAACTCCCGAGTCAGCAAGACTCTCTTGTGAGATATGAGACAGACTTCTTTTACTCCCAGATAAAGGTGAAGAATCTGAAAACACGCTAGAGTTCCTTGAACAAACCGACAGTCCAGAAGTCCTCCTACGCATCGGCGGTAGATCTTGTCTTCGAATCCACACATCTGAATTTTCGATCGACTTTTCTTTAGTCAGACTTGGGTCAGATAAGACCTTGTCTCTCAGTACATTCTGTTCTTCTCTTAATTGAAAATTAGTCGGTAGCCCTAAGGAGACAGGGCGAGGTTTTAAGGGAAACGCCACAGCATTTTTTCTCATGCTTCTCCTCCTCGCTGGGCTGCATGGCGGTGTGCCGTAACCCTTTGTTATGTCTTTACTGTCGCATTGAACGTTTCCATTTTCATCCCGCAGGTTTTCCTGGCATTTGCCAATCATGTTTTTATCATGGCTATCTTCTTTTAAGTTAATTTCCCCATCATTTTTTAGAGGTTCCTCCGTTGATCGTCGCCATTTTTTAGATCTTCTTTGCAAGTTCTTTATGAAACTGTCGGCGGCCATTCGAAACACGTTTTGCCTGCGGAGTAAAAGATAATAATTTGTTAACTACATTAAGAGCAAAAAAAAAAAAAACTACATTAAGGGCCGAAGAAAATTTTGAGAGCCTTCCGACTTCCGGTCACTACAGCCAGAAGTCCCACGACCCTCAGCTTTCGCAATGTAGCCACGCCTTCCTCTTGGGTCATAACTACCAAATAACCTTATCTATATCTGAGCACAGTTACTAGGAGAAGAACCAAGACCACTCACTGCGGGGTGGGGGTGGGGTGGAGAGGAGAGGCGCTTTCAAATGTCCAGCATCCGATAACATTTAATCTCCCCAACGCATTTTCATATAGAATCAAGTTCCTTTACTCACCCGGGACTCTTGCTGTCTTCCGAATCTTCATAGTCCTCTTCTTTGATAGTAGCAAATTCTTCCTGTATGTCTCGCTCACAATGAGTCTCCACGTCTCCCGTGCTGGAAGCCAGGGATCTTGAATTTCCCTCAGGTTCACAAAATAGAGCAAGAGTAGGAGATCCCCTAACAACAAAAAAAGAATATGAATCAGTTACGGTGCATAACGAATATGGTCTACCTAATCAACTCGCCTTATATTTAGACCAGAATACTCCGAAAAATCCCTTTCAAAGCAATGTGGAGACCCAACAAGCTAAAGAAATAAACAGGACACAGGAAAGGTGAACGCAATTATTACTACCTACCCAACCCTTGAGAAAGGAATTAACTCTTAGATATTTTCATAGCGCTCTGAAAACTAAAGGGGGGGGGAGGGGAGTAAGGATGGCCCTATGGTAACGCTCGTGTCTCCTCCCGGAATCGCATCCTAAGTTCATATGTGGGCTGCATGAGTTTCAGTCGATCTCAATCTTACTCCGAGGGTTTTTCTCCGAGCACTCCAGTTTTCTTCCCTCAGCAAAAACGATTCCCAGCGTATTCCATCTGGCTGTGGTGCTGTACTCCGAGGTTATGCATGGGTCGTGTCCGATCTCGTTGAGCTGCGCTCTTAACAATTCAGTTTCTGACTGCGCCACAGAACGAAGAAGCAGTGGTCCAGCAGTTGACGCGCGCGACTTGTGTGCGCATGGTCCGGGTTAAATCACGTTCTAGCTACCAATTAAATAGATTTGAAAAGTTCTTTACTCCACTTTACACGCGCACAACATACCTTTCCTCCAAATTATCATGTTCGCGCTCGGGTGTTCCATCTCGCAAATTTATGATTTCTTGTCCACCCGACTCTGCTGGCAGTGTTGACACGCTGCTTGCTCCTAATGATATTCTGCTACAAAAAAAGGAAAAACAAAAGTTGAAAGAAGCAATATCGGGATGACCATGCATAGTTTAGATACTAATGGCAACAAGATGCGACAATGCAATGCGACAAGTAAATAAAGCGCAGCGCTCGGCACAAAAAGGCATCGCTAAAGAGACAGCAAAACCGTCCAGCAAAACAACATCAAAAAAGTGCACTTGAAGTGTTACAACTATTTGTGACCGAGATTGTAGAATTACAACAACACACTCTACATGATAAAAGCAGTGAGTTTGTATCAATACAAGGTCACCGGCAGCCTCGCAGCCATTCATAGGCCAGGTCACTGAGCAAACAACTGTAAAATGGCCTATTGTAAGCTGCAATGTACTGCAATAAAGAAATCTCCCCCCTGCCCCGACAATGATGTTAACTTTCAGTCAAAAGCCCCTCTTCTTGGCAAGTATTGCTATTTGTATCGCTATCTGCCTTGCCTTCCATACGTGAAAACACAGTGGTTATGAGCATCAGTGACGACACCTACATCAAGAGGAGACGGTATGGAGGACAAATCAATACACACTGACCTTTCACTTTCCAGTGAATTAAACTTGCCCTTGTGAAATTCTTTTCCTTTCTTTCTCAAATATCTGTAAATTAAAAGTGTTTCATGTTTATTCCTTTTTGTAGAGCAGTATTCAACGGGCCGGTGCGAAAAGCGGCATAAGTAAGTCAATACACCCTGCGAGCAGAGCCTCTCTAAAAACTCGCCAGAGGGCGAGCAAGAGAGGCTCTGCAGAACTCGGGTCAAGTCTTTAAGTCGCTGCAGCCCACGTTTCTGGGCTAATCACTCCGGTCAAACCGGTTTAGGCAGCGCGCACATCATATTTTTGACAAGGCGAAGATCAAAATCGACCCTTCAGTACGAAAATCATCATGGCGTCCATTTGACATAACTGACCGGCCAGACCAGGCATTTGAAAGGATTAACTCTACAACGCCTTCAAATTAACACACTTCGGGGATGATATATTCTCCTCCAAAAGAATGTGAGGGATTATCATGCAAGTGTTCCTTCAAATTGTTGCATTTTCTCAGCTGTTTTCTTTGCAAGCTGATGGGTCTGGCCGGCCAGTTCTTACAAAAGGAAAGCGCCCTAAGAGTGCGATGTGGGTTTGAAACTGTCTCCAAGCAACGGTTTGCGCATACTCAATAAAGACTTTAAACGATGTCTTTCTCGTCGAGTAAGGTCTCGGTAAAGATAAATTTGGGCGTCTCATAGCGAACGCTGATTGCCTCAGCATAATTGGCTTTCAAGTATGAGGCGGAGTTGTTCGGCAGACCGTTACCTGCACGCAAAATCTTCAAGCTCGATTTTCTAGGGGTTTATTTTGGAGGTTAACTATCAGTAGAGTTATTTCAGTAGAGTTATGACTTAGAGTTAGAGTTAACGACTTCCAAAATCCTGAATTCAAGATTTTGGAAGTCCAAAATTTTGAATTCCAAAATCTAGAATTCAGCATTTTGGCAGTCCAAATTCTTGAATTCATGATTTTGGCAGTCCAAAATCCTCAATTCTGGATTTTGGAAACTAAACTCTAACTCTACGACATAACTCTATGAAAATAACTCTAAGAATAGCTGTCCCCTTTATTTTGACGCCCAAATTACAAATTCTCGGACCTCCTGTCCCGACGGGTTTTAAGATATCGCTTCCAAATTTTCAATTCTAATAGATGAATGAACTACCCCAAATACCGTGTGAGGAATTTTTCGTTTGTCTTCGGAGACTGATTTTATATGAGAGTTTCGACTTTGGTGCGTGATATTTCCTTCAATTCTTCACATATCAAAATTCCTCACACGATGTTGGATTGCATTCATCTGTGACTAAGATGCAACAAAGTGGGGTTATTTTCGCAATTAAGTGAAGAGGCAGGAGCGTCTGCAGCAGACCCAGTCGTTTTGAGTTTGAGGCCTCAAAAAAAAAACGAAAACTTCATTCAAATAATTCAATCCATTACAGTATTAGCTTTAATATGATATTGACACTATACAAAAAATAGCGGCGCGACAATGCAGTTCGAATGAATTTACAGAATAATTGTGACGATTACACGTTTAATTGATGGCCTTTACTCACTTTCTTCTATAGCTCCGTCTCATATGTGAGTTGCTTGCCAGCTTACATGAATTCTGGATAGAATCGTTCAGAATATTGATCATCTGCTTCATTGTTTCCAGGGCACTCTCGATGTGGAAACTGTCAGGGTGACCAGGATCAGTGTGTTTTGAAAGTTGCTGCAAGTGTAATATAATCAAAGGTATCCTGTGGTAAGCTCGTGGAGTAAGTAAGATACTGCGTCAGGGAGGTGATATAGCGAATTATCAAGCCTATAGAGTGCTTACAAATGCAGTGTATTACATTATATTGAACGTATTTCATTGGTAGCCAAATAAGAGCATTCTTAACGACCATTTAACGAATGCATGAATGCGCCTGCCGCCTTAACGCGGACCATTTAACGAATGCATTAATGCGCCTGCCGAACTTGAGACGATCAGAAATCGAAATACAAATTTTCAATTGTTTACGCCTGACAGCCTGATTCGCCATCCATCCCGATAGCTCTCCACGAGCTAAAAACTCTATTTTAGGCTTCATGAAGGGTACTTTCCAAGAGAAAGAGAGAGAGAACCTTTACTGAACAGGCGCGCGGATTCGGTCCCCACAATCCCTTGCACCATTCTGTGCATGACCACCCAGCGGTACGGAGCAAATCGAAGGAAACACGTTCATTTGTTTCTCGAAAGTTCCAAAACTTTTCGGCCCCCAAAAAGTCAATTTCGAAACTACCAACCGCTTGTTTTAGCATGTTGGTCTTTTAAGTGTTTTCAAGATAACAAAAGGAAAAATGATCAAGTTTTGGAGTTAAATGACATAATAATAGATACATAGGGAACTTTGATAACCGAACTGAGAAGGCCCGGCAAATTGCGGGACTTTCGAGAAACAGACCCTAGATAAACAAATCGAGATCCTGTTCCCAGGCAATCGTTTTTACTCAACTTTCGCTTGCATTAAGACGGTGACACCTGACTGGTTTTACACAAAGAAATTTTTGGTTCTTGAGACAAATCAAAACAACTTAGTAATATTGAATCTTGTTTTTATAAGCTTGAAAGGGAAAACCGGAAAAATCTCTAGGAGCAAAGCAGATAAGCAACAAACTCAACCCTCATGAGGCGCCACCGAACCCAGGATTCAAACCAAAGTCGCAAATCATGAACCACGAGAGGAAAGTGCTGCCATGTATTCACTACTGCGCCAACCGCGCAACGACAGCTGTCTACATAATATTGATCCTTGTGCGCTGCAATTTCCATTTCCATGATGGGTGAAATAGCCACAAAACTGCATTAAAACTGTCGTCCCATCATTTCCCACTCCGGGTGACAAGTTTGTTCAACTAGTTCTATTTTGCCATGCAGTTATCTCAAAGCGATCACTGAGTTCAATCTGAGATGCAACCTGACTGCTTCTAACAGCACTGTCTACTTATTTCAAATTATTATTGGCCGGGAAAGGTAACTTACCCTAAGAAGAAGAACGTATCTCGGTAATCGCTGAATCGGAGTGAGAAGAAACGCTGGCAAATCTAGACCCTCGCATTCCGTATTTGAAGAACAATTCTAAAACAGAGAGTAGATGTTATTGTCCTTTTAGCTTATATCAAACAAAAGAAGAAAAAGGAAGCAAAGGAATTCATCAAGAAGTGCTGACTAAAGATTCAAAGCGATAGGAATTGCGCGCAATAGCAGCTTGCTCAATGGATGCATGCGTTCAAATAAATAGCGTGGTTTTTTGCACCCAAATCGAGTTTAATACTGTGCCTTTGCCACAGAAAATGCTCAAATGCAGTCTCACAATTTCATTTTGCTCACTGGACGAGACATGGTGCTGTTTGCAGACTTTTCTGAAAAAGGGTGAGACTCCAGTCAAATGGGATCTATTATTGAAAGGATATTGGATGCACATGTGGAAAACCCAATCCATTGCATATGGTCCCACTGCTTGTCTTTTGTAATAGAAAAGGTCATTTACTATAATATACACTCAATCTTAACGTAAACAATTTGTTCGATTTACCTGTAAAAATTTTCTAAATTTTTGGGATCCCCTTAAAGCTTTGTTTATCACGCCAATCGCTTTGGGAAAGTTGTTCACGTAATTGGAATAGATTCTTAGCACATCAACCTGAAAATGAAACGAATTAGTTTGTGTAAGAAATACGAACATCTCAGTTTGATCAATTGACATTTTGGTCCCAGCATTGCAAGCTGGTTTAATGACGTAACTCGCCAAAGTCTCCCGTAGCTCATTGGTTAGGGTTTAGAAGGTAGTGCCGCAACGCCCTCCCCATGGTCTCTCATCTCCCCACCCCAGGGGTTGGTAGTGTGGTCCAGTGGTTAGGGCGCTTGCCTTCACATCCCGGGTTCAAGACCCGTTGTGACCACTCGTTGAATTTGATCCTGGTAGTCCTTGGTTCAACTTCGGGGCTGCCTTTGTAAACAGCCAACTGGTTTGCTTCCGGCCAGTTGGGATTCTTAGTAACAGTTGCTGGACAGGTGTTGTTGTTCTGTTCTGCCGTTTCGTTGAGTGTATTTTACTGGTCCTCAAAAGACCCTATGGGGAGTGGTCAATTAAGTATGTAAGTATGTATTGGTAGAGCATCCTTGAGGTCATAGGTCAAACACGCATTCGGAGCATTCAGATTTTTTGCGTGTATGCGCGATTCCGATCCTCGATATTTAAATAAATGACTTTTTTATTTACCACGTCACTCAAAAACAATAGCCACAATGCTTACGCAAGACGCATGAAAACTATACGTCGTTTATGGCATAGCACTGGTTCAGTGATGAAGCATCAAAGCGACAAAGCAATCGGAAGGTTAGCCGGTTCGACTGCTGTCGAAAGCTCTCGGATTCTCTCTCCGAGCATGCCTGAATCATTCGTGTTAAATACTTTATTTTTGTCACGAACGGTTGTGTTGTAACTGTTCGTAATTTTCTTTCAATTAATGATAAAAAATCAAAATCAACGTAATCAGTCACTCTTGCATTATCGCGTAATTCAGTTATTCACCCTCCCCAAACATGTATCGGTACTCTTTGCAAAGGTTAGTTGACACTTACGTGGTACGAACTGCTCAGTTTGGTAAAAATGTCTCCCACGATGCCTTGAAATTTCCAGTTTTGAAGTCTCGCTTCCAAATCTTTCATAAAAAGCGTATGACTTTCAAGGATCTGGCCGAGTTCTTCAGGGAAAAGCACGCTAGACAAAGAAAATAAAAGAAAAATATGGAATATGGCATATGGAACTAAGCTCTATGGAACCAAGTTATAGGGTCATTAAAAAGTTGGGAAATTAAAGCTAGCGGATTTTGAATTATTTCGAATTGTTGGGAGAAGTAAGCTCGGCAGATGTTAAATGGTGTTGGCAATGGGTATGCAAACCAATGCAAAAACTCCCAACAATGTAAAGATGTGCAGCGGATTATGGGAAGGACTGCTGCCATCTTGTTTTCAACATGTTAATGCATGGCTATCTCCATGGAGACCATACCTAATGTCTGTGCGCGCGGCCCCAGCAATTTTGAAAGAGCTGCGCACACGGAGCCAACATTGTTGCGCTATGCTTCGGCGATCATGGAGCAAAAGAAATGTTGGGCGTTGTTGGTTCAAAAGTTTGACCAGTTTCAAACTTTGTGAAACAACTCCCAACAACATTCACCATGGTGTGCAAACATTCTCGTGCCAAGAGCCCTCCGTATCTTTAAGGCGAAACGTTTCGCCGACCACGTGACATAAAGAAACGGAGGGCTCTGGGGACGAGAATGGGTGTGCAAACGGACGCAACATGAAACAGCCAACAATGTCGGGACTTGTCGGCCAACAACGTCGGGAGTTGTCGGCCAACAATGTCGGGAGTTGTCGGCCAACAATGTTGCGTCCGTTTTCACGGAGCCTTGGGCTATGTTTTCCTCTTAAAAAAAGGTTGAAATAGTCGTAAAACGGAATACTGAAGATCGTCAATAAAGATGACAGCAATTAAGGAGTAATCAGAGAAGACAGCAATAAAAGCAAGGTGACACACGCTAACACCAACCCGGTGTGGCCAACACATCACGCATGCGCACAACCATTTCACCCGGTCAATTAGCAGCCATGGACAGCTGTTTCGGCCTTTTGGGCCTCATCAGCATGGCGTAGCTAACATACCAGGCTATTTTTTTGATATTGTGTAAACAATTAAATTTACATGGATGATCGATACAATGTATGTTTTCAACAAACAATGTTCAGTTAATTAATATATAATTGCAAGCTTGTGTACTTAAAACAGCTAATAGCTTCTTGGAAGACCCTAAAACAACATCAGAAATGGCCTATGTACTTACTTCATTTCTTTAGGATGGATAAGGTTGGTTTCTCTCACTGGTTTTTCAAACACCTAAACAACAAAAAATGAGCCGTTTTAGTTGTCACGTGGTTGTATGGCTGTAAGCAAGAATAAACTCTTTATTTCAGTGTGAGCAAGCAATTTGCGAAGCCAAGTTAACATCATTCCTTAGAAAAAGGTAAATCCCATTTTTTTCCGTTTCGCGAAGATTACAAAAATCCATTACATCGAAACTGCTGTACCACTGAGAAGCACTCTTAGAATGAATCAGAATTTACCGTATCCCATCTTCAGTTGAGTAAGAATGTGCTCCTCTTTTTCTCCTTCAAATTTCAAATCTCATTTTTTAACCTAGTCGACCTGAAGTTTGGTCTACAGTAGCTAAAACGTTTGTAGATTTTGTTTTATTGCCGGTGGTTTTGAAGATGAACGGGCAAGAAATTCCCTCTGCAGTGCGTTCTGTCTCCAAACAAGCGTCGATGAGAGTTTAGAGTTCCCCGGACTTCATCAGTAATGTTGAAAGACACTCAATTCTCTAACTTTTCCACTATTTTTTCTATTTTCGAAGTAAGGTAGGACGATTGAGTTTTCCAGTTTCTTATTGTAAATATTGACAATTCTTAATTTAAGAGGCCTTATCATTTTCCATTTTGACCAAATTACTGAGAGTGCGAGGAGTAATTACGAAGCTATATCGTACCTCTTTTAGGGTCCTAAGGCAAGACAGATATTTTTTCTCTGTATCAAGGATCTCTTTGGCGACTTGATATCTCCTCTCTATACCAAGGAAAGAAACATGAACATTTACTATCAATTTGTCAACATTTGGCATTTGATTTCGTGCCGTAAATGGCACGATGTTTACCACATGAAATAAACCAAACACCCACAAGGCTAGTAAAGCTTAGGTTACAAGATAATAAGAAACTCTATTTATCCACGGTGATGAATACCGTCTTTAGCTTGAGATGGGCGTGTTTATTACAACAGAGTTGAATCCGAGGCTAACGAGGCAATTGCAGTTGAACCCGTCAACCACATACAAATTCGACGCTCTAATCACAAGTGTCAAACTACCTCCTTCCACGTCTGTTACAGGACACGTTGTCGAAGTTTCCCGAGTCACTTACCGAAAAATCAAGCAAGCTTTCTACATAGACAATGTGGCACAACACAGAGGAAACGTGTCGATTATCTTGGCAAATTATACATAAGTCTCTTTCTGCTTGTCATTTTAACTGTTGCATAATAAATACAGACAAGGAATTGAGTCGCAATATACTTAATGAGGAAAATTTTAATGTTGAAAGACGACATAATATGGATAATATTCGGCCGACACTTTCACAATTTTAACACAGCCAACTTGACGTTGACTTTTTTTTTCACGTCCTGTCGTTGCGACTTCAGGAAGTATCGCCAATATGACTACCGAATCAAAAATCCGTTTTCTGAAACTATATATATTGAACCAGAAAGGATTGCACCAAATTAGATTGAAGCGATAAAACAGAAACTTTATCCTTTTCAAAACTTCTGTCATTTTTAATCTGCTTTAAATTGGTAAATCGACTAATTTTCGACTTTTATTTTGATAATAAAATAGCATTTTAATGTGTATTTGATAGCATCAGTACAACTGAAGGTTACGACCATAAACGAAACAGAACATATGAAAGATGAAATTAAAGATTATTATCAACTTTATATTTGATTCAATAGGCACAGCAGAAATTTTCCAAAAAAATTGGACACCTGCGCAGTTAGTATGAGGTAAGGGAAAACAAAATTATAATTGGTAATTGACAATATAGATTGTGAAAACTGAATATGATGATCACAAAAACTACAATATGATATAAGTTTAATCAAATTGATTCTTGTAGAAACAAATTAAGAATATCTACTGATTACATTGAATGCTTAGCGAGAACGTTACAGTTCCTTGCCAAACTGACCGCACTTTGTAAGGAGACGTAGGGCAACATGGCTTTACTCTTCGTTTACAATTATCATTGCCTAATGGACCATTGAGTGCAAACAGATGAAATACAGGGCCCATTGAATCAAGGGTTAGGCCAATTAGGTATTTTCTAATAAAATTCAAGGGCCAAGTTACTAAGACAAACAAAAGTAAACACAATGTTTCCAAGTTGCAAATGACAAGCTTTCCAGACACGTGTCGCCGACACGTGTCTGAAGGATGAAACTGACCTTTGAAATGTATGATATATGCACACAACTGACCCCCTTGTTCATGTCTCTTTAATTTCTTGCCTCACTATAACTTAATTTTTGCCCCATAAGGCTCACTTGGTACAGAACAGTCTCATCCGTGTGTTTTAAGGGTTTTCACTCGTCTTTAAGGAGTCATTTTCTTGTTGTATTTAAATTTCATGCGAACGTCACCTCTTGATCAGTAATATCCAATCTTTTGTGTCTTGAAGTATTTTTCGTCTGATAGGCCTCGATCCGTTTTTTTTTTTTTTTTTTTCAATAAGGATTTCACTGTTCACAAACGCGCGTTTTACAATTAGTGTTGTTTTGTTTTGGTTCTTAAGTTATTCCCGAGCAGGCAATTAAAACAAAACGTAATTAACAACTCTTAAATCGTTTGTGAAGCACATCCGCAGAACCTTCTTACAATCTGAAATCCGGCCTTTGAGATACTTCGAACATTAGAAAGAATTCTCAAAGGATTAACAGCCAATGACTAAAACGAGTTGTTCGAACCAATCAACAAAATTTTGCAGCTATAAATCAGATTTAATAAACATCAGTTAGAGCCTTGAAAAAATTACTCTCTGCTTGAAGCAACTCGGCACATTTGTAACGAAAAACAGGAATACAGAAACATACCGTCCTTCTTGCAGCGCATGGCCGATGCTTGGAAAGTGAACGTGTTCCGTCTTTCAATCCTTGGTCTTGAAATTTCTTCCACGAATGCAGGAAGGACAAGATTGGCTAGCATTTCATGCTTGGCTTTTGCTTGTATACTGCGATTATGATCTGTGTTCAAAAGTAAATACACCAGTTGAAAACACTTGACTGCCAGACCCTTGGGGCCTATATTTAGTGACCCCCAATCAAGATCTGGACGAAACGTTCTGCTCATGCGCAGTGGCGAGGATGAGTTGTTTGTTTCAGAATCAACAGTTCTTGGTACTTGGAGCTCCAAGCACTGAACGACGCTGACCGAATTTTACAGCTAAAGTAAGGGTATGCTAGTCTTTTTCGTCTGATTAGGATATTTTAAAACTATAATTCTGAGCCGGGATCCTAACGAGGGCCTAAAATTCGAAAGAGTTCCTTTAGAATCTCTTCACAATGACAAATAGACACTATTAGCTCAGTTGGTATAAACAAATTTAGCACACCATTCCCTAGAACAGACCGACGACTTTAAATATTCCTTTTCGCGGTGGTCTTATCACGTGCGAAACATGTTTCAACAACTTTTGTGACCTAACATTAGAGATACATTAAAAACAGATCTCAAAACGTCACATATTACACACCAATCGTGAGCACAATGGAGGTCGCAATTATGTGAAACGACTCTTACGATTAAAAGAAGGCATATTACGTGTAACAAAGTTAGTATTACCGTCCAATAGTTTCGAAGTTCAGTCTCCGTGACCCGTTCCTGCTGGTGAGAGGCGAAATGGCATCTCTTCACCAACATAAATCATCTATATCCACGTTTATATTAGCCATTATACAATTATCTAATTATAGGAATTGATATTAAAGTGCACCTAGCCCCAAAATATTTTTTTCGCTAAAATGAATCTTTGCAACCGTTCGAAACGCATTGCGGCCATTTTTTCATTTTTCTAACAAATCCTGGCATTTTATAGGCTTCGAAAGTTGCGAAAATCCAAGCATCTTTTGTTCACGACCGAGTCAGAAGGGGAGTGGGTCTATTCCTGGTTTGATGTCACAATCTACTTTGCATGCATTTTTACAAAGAGTTAATGCAATGTAAATCAGTTTGTGACGTCAAATCAGGAATAGACCCACTCCCCTTCTGACTCGGTCGTGAACAAAAGATGCTTGGATTTTCGCAACTTTCGAAGCCTATAAAATGCCAGGATTTGTTAGAAAAATGAAAAAATGGCCGCAATGCGTTTCGAGCAGTTGCAAAGATTCATTTTAGCGAAAAAAATATTTTGGGGTTAGGTGCACTTTAACGAAAGCACAACATTGATAATAACACTAGCCAATTTCCCTGCGGGTAAACGCAAGATTTACTGATGTAAAATAGCGTTTTAATGAAGATTCGCCGATTTTACCTTTAAAAACTTTAGTACCTTAATTGATGAATAGATATGGTTAAGTAACCGAGAACAATAGCATATTCTCAAAGCAAAGTCTAGTTTAGTGGACTGAAGAGTCTTTTCGTTTTCCAAAGAAACAAAAATGTTAGATTGTTACTTTGCACGTGCCGGGATTCGTTCAGCTACCAGTCCACCCTCGAATTTTCAAGCAGCCAATGCGATCGATATATCAATATTCACACATGACTACGAGGCTTTATGGTTAAATTTGAATATTCTTTTGTTTAGAAATATCCCTTGAGACTTGCGAGACAAAGAAAAAAGAACGAGGCGTGTGAAGCAATAAATGGCAGTCGTCCCACTGAAAGATCTCCACCTAGCACACTCCTGTTTAAAAGTCAAATAATCCAGACAAATTAAAACCACAGCTAATCTACAAGGCAACATTTCAGGAATAGTCACTATAATAAGTTACAACTGAATAACCAAGGATAAAGTGAGCAAGATAGCGTTAATTAACATGTTTTCTCGCATCACCGTTTCATGTGATATCTTAATTAATCGACGTTTTACAATTATTTTCGGAGACAATTTTCTTCAACAAATCTGTTATGAATAACTTGATTATTGATCCTTTCCCACAACGTTTATTGCATCCAACATATACTTCATTTTGCTTCTCTGTTTCATTGTATAAACGTCCGTTAAATTCATTTATCTTTCCGGATGAGACGACTTTTTGTAATGATAATCTCCAGTTCTTTTTGCTAATAATTCAGCTTAAGGCATTTTCGCTCAAATTCGCTCCTGGT
This sequence comes from Montipora foliosa, assembly GCF_036669935.1. Lineage (NCBI taxonomy): Eukaryota > Metazoa > Cnidaria > Anthozoa > Scleractinia > Acroporidae > Montipora > Montipora foliosa. Next base: position 39,966,247 of record NC_090880.1, on the reverse strand, counting down.
ACATTTTTTTGTTTCATAACTTCTAGTCAATCTGTAACAGGTCCGGCCTTGTTTTCGTTATTCAACCAACGCATGAATGTTCTCGGACGCTGTCAATACCACCACAGATCAAGATCGCCCTTTATAACTTCAAAATTGACCATTTGTGCTTTTAATATATACCTTTTTTTTTCGTTCGAAGGGGGGTGGGGATTAAGTTGAAGAGTTCACGGATCGGCTTAGACAGTAGATCTTACCCTCATTGCGCCTGTTATTAAAGAGACGATAAGGCTACATTGCAGGAAGGATAAGAGATAATAATGAGTTGCAACCCTCTTATGATAACTGGTATTTCAATAAGATAGCAAGAAGATATAAGTCACTCTAAACTCTAAACACACAAACCAAAATCACGCTCAAGCAGTTTTAACTGTCGAATCTCTACCTGCTAGTTCGATCGTTTTCTGACGTGACCACCTCTTGAATGTGCTCAGCTTTTGTTTAGAAAATATTTATCGTAAACTGTGACGTTCGAAAATTACCGGAGCTAGTGTTCGCGTGTTTAGTTATTTGATACCATCAACGGACTTCCTTAAAGCAGGAAGAACGTTTGAACCTAACTGTCTCATAATTCGAAAATTGTAACTAAAACCTTTATCTCTTTAGAAACACTTTATAAACAATTATTGCTACTTTAGTCTGCTGGCAGCCGGTTTTTTTCTCCAAGGGTCACTAGGACGAGCACTTAGTCATCGCAAACTCGAAAGGGCGGTATGGCGTTGGCATGGCGTTGGCCGTGTAGAGAAGAAGGCGAGACAAGGGTGGTATGGCCGAGTGGGGAAGAAGGCGAGCGGCGCCCATGTCTCGTCCCATTCCCTTTTAGCCAAAACGTCTTGCCTCATAACTCCTACTGAATTACGAGAGAAAAACAGACTGCCAGCTAGCAGTCTATCTACTTTGACACAAGCCACCACTAATAACAATACACATGCCATGCGGCCCTGCATTTGTTTGATGAAAACACATGACAAGGCAGTATGCCAAGCCTAAGGAGTCAATGCAGAGATACGTAGATGATTTGTGGCTAGGTTAAATTCCACACTATATATTTTGCTATAGTTCGTGTCCGCGTGGACTCGGTTCTATTTTGTGAGAAATATTATACATACATTCCATTGATGAGAGATCAATACACTCAGCTTGACGCATTCAACAGTTACATATAGCCACAGGTCCACTTAAAACACGATCTGTTCCACTCCTTTTGATGAATAGCAAAAATAACGCTAGTCTTGTGGAAAATTGATCTTCGATCAAAAACTGCCCATTTTATCACTTATGGCAGGTAGAGGACCTATCGGAGGCTGGGTCACAGATATTTTAAAGAACAGATACCTTAAGCCTTGAATGTTTCATCAACTCTTTTCCACTCGGTATGTCTGTCTTTTTTTTTTTTTTGGGTGTGTGTCAATACCAAAAAAGTCGAGTTGAAGGAAAGAAAGCAAATCTAAGGGCCACACCGTCATATATTAACGCAAGTCACTAATTCATCAGCTGAACCTTTTCTTCCATCGAGATCAGCCCAGTACGTAGTGTTTCCAATTCTTAAGTGGCACATTTTACAAATTTAAATGACAAGCGAAGCTGGTGAAGTAAAATATGCAGTTTTTTCTCCTAAAATGTTTGTTCTTTTCTTCTCATAAGCAATAAAATCTTTCTAAGGAATTTTTAAAATCTTACCTGGACCGAGAGTTGTCCTTGAAGTTTTTCTTCGTAATCCCACTGGGTAAGCCAAAGATTGGGAGGTTCTTCTCCTTGCTATGACCGTGAGGGCTGGTGCCTAGTGAGATAACAATTTCGTAAAAGACGAAGCAACACACGATAATTAAGAATTATTTACGAAGGCGCGTTGGATATATAACTAAGATATTAGATAGCTGAGTCGGCTATAATCATCTCATATCCAACAAGCGCGAGTGGAATAATTGTTTTATCAATAACGCTCACAAATTTTTGATAATTGATAAATCGTCCCTCTTTTATTTTGTAAATACAAGAAAACTGATGCGTACAGTTACTGATATTTGTAGAGCATGGTATGTAAGCTCATATACCATGACGGCTACGCCAATCAAAACTCTAGAATTGCATCATCCAATGATCTAGTTTTTAATAAGAGACGATAATGTCCCTGCACCGCTAGTGCAGACCCTTATTTCCCACCAATACTATACGTAAGCCAAAACCCAATCAAAGTCAAAGTGCAACAGAACGTATTTCGTTGAACGCTTCCCGTTTCGGTTATGGAATAAAACGGTTTGAATATCGCAAAACCATGTGATACTATCGAATCGCGTCATTGAATAATCGTCAGTTGAACTGCTCAAACCAATATCTTGAGAATTTTACATTTGCAATCAACGATTCCCTCCAGCTTTTTTTCAGATTTGGGGAGCAAAAAGATGAAATTTTATTTTGTCTGATAATTCACGGGCGCTCAACATTTACATTTTTGTATAACCGGCGGTTGTATAGCAAATAAATTATTCGCCAAAATCTTAACGTTGGATAATATGCAAACGAATGAATTTGGTCGTTATGGGTTATTTCAATATTGGGCAACTAAGGTATTTAATGAACAATTAGCTTTAAACTATTTTAACCTAGAATAGTTATTTTATCAATTGTCTTTTCTCTAAAAAATAATTGAAGGAAATTGGACTGTGTATTTTATTGCCAATTTTACAAGAAATAGTTTTATGGCTGAATGAAAGAGGGACACCCGAAAATATAAAAGCTCAAGGCGCCATTTGGTCTACGTCTTTATTTAGGGACTTGTAGTTACATTGGTCTTTGGCGAAATCAAATACCGTGTTCCGGTTGAAAAGTCTCTCAGAAAATGTTATTACAAATTTCCAATTTATGTTGCGTTGGAATCAGCCAAGCGAAAACGCTGGAACCAACTTCTATCCATAGCCTTTTCTAGCGAGCAAAAGGAGAAAAGAGGAAACAAGCAAACAGCAAATCCTCTTTGTCCAAAATTTCCAGTAACCGAACCGGACGTCGTCAAATAAACTTATTGCCGGGTATATGTATAATACTGGTATAGTATCAGTATTACACACGCAAAAGATTGGCGCATTAAAAAGCGGTTTATCAATTATGTATGTCATGGGGACAAACGTACTTCAGCGAACGTTATCTCAACCTATTTTCAAACAAATTAAAAAGAACAAAACAAAAATATATCAAAAAGTGCGGCCTTAGGAACAGACGTCATTACATGAAGTAATGTCAAGTAGCTGTCATGTACGTATTCATTGACTCATGATGAATTAAGTAATCTATGGACAGTTGATTGAATTAAGACAAAAAATAAATTAAATGAAACGCACAAAGAATATTTTTAAAGCAAGTCAAGCCTGTTATTCTTTACATTTGACATATTTGGAGACACCTTCAAAATTAAACAACGTTATCATACACCAAAGGCAACAGTTACAGTTAAACGTCTAAAATGAGTAAAATGTGTACCGTTAGTTCAGTTCCACTCATTGTGAAATCACCTCTCAGTTTTCCCAGCATAACGAACATCAATCAGTTTGTTACATGGACGAAGTCAAACGACGAAACAACTGATGTTCAGGGCGGACTCACGAAGCAGAAGACCGAATTTTCTCGCCGCCTGAGTTGTGCAATCATTTATCAGCACCACAGTCCACTCCGGTCACGAGCGCTGACGGATTCTCCCAAGAAATTCGAACAAAACCTTTGCCTAACAATTCGAACACACCAAACAGGTCGTGCCAACAGAAGCAGATTGAAATATTCCTTTACAAGAACGCGTTTAAGAAATCAGCCAAGCTCCTTGCATCCAAAACGTGACTGGTTTTTGCACTTTGCTTCAGTAATTGTTGTAATAAATTTTATATTGAATTCTATTTTGTATTGAAAATAATTAGCATGACGTACTCTTTGTATACGTGAGACAGAAAAAAAGGTTAATGGTAAACATTAGCAGCTAGCAACCAAGGTAAACAATTTTCAAATTGTAAACAATCCTCTAATAGTCTCTTTTTGTCTTCTTGATGTGCGCTTCATTTGTCGTAAAATTAATCAGAATATTCCATTAAGCCGCGGGTTGGAAATCCTAAAAATGAACTCTATTTCTTGCACCATTCGCGTACACGGAGATAAATAAACCTAATTTTTTAATAAAACTTTTCTGCCTACCTGGATAGTTGACCTATCTTACATCTTTTGCACAACTTTCTTCCTCTTGGTGCTTTTTTCGTTGTCGTAAAACTTTCAAACAAAGTTTATAAAAGTCATGGGAAAAACATTCACAGCCATCACTACAAGGTACAAATTTTTGGTCTTAAAAAGTCCACACCACAGGTTTCTTTTTCACGTCTTTATGGTCGTATGCCTCTGCCATCAAACGGATGGCACTAGATTGTTGTTTTAAAAAAATATCTAGAAAGAACTTTAATAAATTCCGTCTTAGTTGTGCTTCCTGTTCCTGCGAAACGAGGCGTGACTTGGTGGAAAAACACGTCCTTAAGCAGAAGTTGCAATGATTTAAAAAGTAACTCGAGTCAGTGGTATCTATTGTAGTGAAACGAACCTGGTGACTTATAACTCACTAAAATGCAAGGAACCATGCGATCGTTCAAAGAAAATCTTGTGTGAACTGCAAGAACTTAAAAATCACTTTTAGCGAAATCTGGCAATTGCTATTCGAAGAATAGATCACGTTCTTTTGCAAAATTGGCGGAAATGACCCATCGAATTCTGTACCGTTTCCAAGGCCGGAATTCTTGTATCATCAGGTTGATACAAGACGCGTTTATTTAGTGGTAAATTGCTGTAAATTCGACTTTGCCAAGAAGAAAACGGTAGAGAGAAAGGTCAAACAGTTTCAGTGTTAAAAGCTGTAAGATGCGGCTTACGACGAGTGCGAGAGGACTGGGACTTTCGTGTGTTTACCACGCGTTCACGTGGTACTTGACATTTCGGCACCAAGTTATAATTTCGTTCACAAGACTCGTTTCTTATATTCAAACTGCTAGTCGAGTAATTGATTAACCTAGTGTTTTCGGACTAACGAACTGATTCAACCGACGGAAATCGTAGACTGGTGTTTAAAATGTTGACAGTTTCTGCATGCGAGACTGGTGTCCGAGTTCCCTTACAAATCAACATGCAGGATAGAATACATACCACGAGGTACTCAGTTCTATTATGCATGACGACAATGGAAAGAATATGCAATTACGATAAGGTTAAAAAAAAGAAACCACGATGTCTTTGCTACAAAGCTCCATTGAAATCAGTTGTTTACACCATACAGGTTCCGTGTTGCTGTAGTCCTGTTCAGTAATAGACCGCAGAAGTCGTTTGAATGTGGTAAGAACATAAGAAACGCCTTAGCCATCAGAAACTTTGTTCGTGAGCCACCTTAACTCTCTCAGCAAAGTGACGTCATCTATACGATTGAGATTTTGCTACAAGGGCACAAGATAAAATTAGATGTATTTGAAGCTTAGTGTATTAAATCGACAACTCAAGATTACTGTGGGTATCAGTGAGTTTAGTGGTCGAATGAAATGAACTTAATAGAAAATATAACACGAAAGATTATTTGGTCATACACAGCGAGTTGAGTCTTATTTCTTATTGAGCTTCGATGGACGAGAAAAAGAAATTCTTTAAGTATCCATTAACGTCGGCTGCAACGGCAGGCTCTATATATGTCGACATCCAAACGTCCAATCTCAAGCAGAAGCGTTTGTCTTTCACTCACTCGATAGATTACGCTGCCTCGAAATCTTTGGAGTCTTGAAGATAACCAAACGAGGATGTCGCGGAAGTACAGAAATAAGTAACAGTGACAACTTTTTTACATGTACCCCAAGAACTAAACTGAATCATCGGATCAATTTGGAAAATAAGAAAAGATTGATACTGTGTCCAAAACAGCTAAAAGGAAATCAATGATCCCTTTGCCTAACATCTTTCACGGCGATTTACAGTGTCTATTTCCTCTTTGGCTTGAGAGGCTGTAAATGAGGATTTAACTTTTCATAGTTTAAGTAAATGAAAGAATATCTAGTATAGCTCACTTTAATTTCCATTCATGAAGTGTGACCACCTCAGAGTTTCGATATTAGGTAAGGGTACAGAAATATAGCGGGGTGGGTGTAGTCGCAGGCTTAGATTTCTTTAAAGATTCAAAAGTTCACCTTAAAATAGTGTATTAATTGCAAACAAGAAAAAACGATTGAAGCTATCATAATGGCCTTAAGACTAATCAGTTTGCCACGTTTTGAACATTTGCGTTGCTTTATCTCGCTGCATAACTAAATACAGTGAATGGCGGTGTACATAAAATGAACTAGAGACAACAAATATCCCGTCGTACCGGCGTTAAAGATCCTCAATCATACCTTAAGTGTATTTGAGCCTCTGAAACTTGTTTCTCCAAGACAAGGATTCCCCAAAATGTCATCAAAAGCTTTCCTAGAGTGACTTAATTGACCATTATAAATCACTGTTTGCTTGCACGGAGTATTGTTGCTCTAATCTGATCAAGCCAAATATTGGGATCAAGTTGATCGCCGAGGTGGTCGGATATTTGCACGTTCCGGCAAAATACTCACCTGTTTTTTCAAAGCAAAATACATGAAATACTTGGAATATTTTAAATAAATTAAAAAGCTTGTGAGCGTGGACGTGAAACGGGAATAAGTTCGTTATCGCTTTGTTTTAACTGATCTCAATATCAAGGATTTTATAACGAATCAAAGCCATGCGGACGAAAACCTTCTTGAGTGTCCTAATCGAACGACAACTATGGCAAAACTTTTGAGTCAGTGCTGTTTGCTATAATAAGTCAAAAGTTATTCCATCGAGGCTCTATTTATAAATAAAAAGTACGTCAATATTCTTAAAAAAGCTTTTAAACAGTCGTTTCCTGTGGTGCAATGCATTATTCTAAAGCCTGTACAATTGTGTTTTAAATATCTAAATAAGAGAGGCACTTTTCCCAAAGTTCAAGCAAGTGAGCTTCACGGGAAATCATTTCGAACGTCAGTTGGCTGTTTTATACGTGACCATGCAGTTGGACTGAAAGCCTGAGCTATTATGAGAAGTATATTTTACGAGAGCCGCTTGGCAATCGGCACTTACAAAAGTTACTAAATTTTAGACATTTGAAAAATCTCTATGGTTCATTAGTTCAAAATAACTGCTTTTCAAATGAATCAATGTGAGTTATTTTATAGTGCAGAATTAGCTAAAGGGAATTTTTAAATTTTCGATCTCGTTCCTTAATTACAGTTTTTTCGTGTGATGATAACCTGGGCCTATATACCAATTCAAAAACTCGCACACCTTCAGTTAAGTACATCATAAATTTGCTTTAGCCAATCAGCTAGTAGGTATTTTTCGTAAATCGGATTATATAACAGCTCGATGCACTCGAGTGAAAGAGAACATAGTTTTACTGAGATGCCGAATTCTTTTTGGATCGATTCGTGTCAGTTAAATTCACCATTTGTATTCCCATGGTCCCATCTCATAATAAATGGATCATATAAGTGTTTCATAATCTCAAAGAAAAAGGTTTCAGTCCGTTTGGTCAGCGAAAGAGTAATTCATTTCAAGAAACTTAAGTTATATAGGAAAGAGATGAAAAAATGTTGAGATCTTCACGAGAGGCCAGATTAGAATATTATTATCATAACTGATTCGGCTCAATTTCTTCTTGGAGTTCCGCCTCTGTCTCAGTATGGCTACAAATTAAAACTCAAGACTCTTAAATAATCAAATTAAGCAGAATATTATCGAGGCCCTCGTTTGACTGATAAAATCCGCTCGCCTTCTAACTGAATAAAGGGGTTATGGAGGGCATACAGTATTTCTCGCAATGAAAACTAAAGCTGACGCGCCTCAGTTCAAACTATGTCGATGATTATCTTAAGTGAAAGTTTGTAAACGGTTTCCTACTTTCAGAGTATCGATGTAAGGAAAGCAAAAGGACCCTTTCTACCAAAACGTTTAATTTAAAAGAAATAGACATCGATTGAATTTTCATAGAGTTGGCAACTTATAGGCAGTTGTAAACATGCTCAGTTGACAAATCCAAACCTTCAGGGAGAAACTCTACAACCTATGACTTAATGCACAAGCTGCTACAATATTGCAGAAGACAAAGATGACGTTGTTTGCGATGACTTTATTTAACGAGGGTATAACGCATTATTGACAACCCAGCAGTTTTAATTATGCCGATCATCCTAAAAACTACATTAATTAAGAATCCCAAGATAACTAGAGGAACGAGAGCCAGTTGGCTATCTAGCCGATCTACAAGCGTTGCCGAGGAAAGTGCATGATCCGAGCGCTAATTGAACCTGGAACTGACTAGCAACCAAACCACTCAGCCAGGCTGGTAAATATTTAAACACAAAGCGAAACTACGAGATTTATTCCATAGGCTTTCAAGAGGAGAGGTCTTTTATCGAAATCAACCGGTTATTCAAGTACCGGTATATTACTTTTTGTAATTCAATTTACCTTGCCCACTCTCCCTGCATTTATGACATAACTAAAGAAAATTATTCATACAGAAGAAAGCTAAACTTAAATAAACACAAGAAGTAATTAAAATACAAGGATTCAGCATGAAGAACTTGGAAAGAACATGAATAAGAGATAGTCCACCCACATTAAAAGTGGTTTTAAGCAGTGACGTCTGATAAAAAAGCGATGTAATCGTTCAAGAAGCACAAAACAAATAAGCCCGGCCGGGTCTGTGTTCATGAATCGAGATAAGTAAATGCTAACCACCTTATTAGAAATGGCGGTTCCTGAGTTTATAATTTCGTTATGAATTAAAGGACAAGAGAAAAACTTGAACTTCTTACTTGCGAATCATCTTTGATTGGTTCGTTTACAAACACCATGTCGAGGAACCAGTCTGTAGCGTTCACAAAATAATGAACAAACCACATATGTAATTTACTTTTCCATGGAAGAAAACTTCCCTATTCAAAACTGAAGGCACTATACAACACGAAAATTTAACACTTCTCTGTTCTATATTCAATCCCATGGGATTGGAAACCAAGACAACACATTTCTAGAGTGATTGATTATCTTTACATAAAACTGAGTGTGTTGTGTGCTTAACGAAGCCAATAATTGTTCTTAAAAGCGAGAGCCCAATCCAAGAGAGAGGCCATGACGCACCCATCAATTACTTTGTTTGTTTGAAAAACTTGACTTTTAGCGGCAACGAAAAAGGTTTCAGTCAATTACTTTGTCACAATGGGGAACTAATCAATAATTAAGTTCCTTTTTGCAGAATATGTGTTGATGTGGTCATGCTCAATTTTCCGAAAAGACTTAAGGGAAGTGTGAATTCATGCGGTTCCCTTTTTGGGATTAAGGTGGTCGATTTGAGAAGAAACAGTCTTCAATTTAAATTGTTAAAAAAATATTAAAAGTAAGCTCCTTTACGAAAAACACTCAAATTCGGGAAGCAATACTTGGCCTTGATTGAATCGCTCCTGCTTCTATTCCAGTTAATTCTAAAAATGAAAGTAGCCCTTGATGGACTTCTGAAAGTCTCTTAAAGCTACGCCCTTCTAAAACGAACATTTTTCTTGTCAAGTCTTGTAGTTGAAATTCAAGACAGCTTTCATGAGTTGCTTTTTTCATCCGGGAATGACGCATGCAACATGCATGTGGTTAGCCTTTTGTCTGTGCTACACGAGTTGTTCGCCATTTATAACTATAAGCGTTCAGAGCGAGGAATTCTTTGTAGTGCTGTGATGGTCGCACCATAACTCGCATAAGTGCAAAATACCTCTTTGAAATATTATTTTTTACATCCTAACAGTCAGAAAAAAACCTACAATTCATCACGCTGCCTGAAAATAATTTTCGTTTGTGCAAAATTCAAGACTGGAGTATTTTTGTAAGAAAATTGGAAGATATCTTTTAAGGCTGATAAAGGCAAAGTTACACACGAGCCCCTGGGGATCATAGGCCAGGTTTCAATTAGCGGGAGGCGACTGAGGTTATTGCTACCATAATTAATGATTGTAGCCCTGAAAAGGGCTATTCAGAATGTCACTGTATGACTCAGAGTCAAGGGATTTGTGTAACCTCAGTAGTTGGTATAACGCAAACACTCTAGCCCGGGCTGCTTGAAACATGGTTAGCGCTAACCGGCGTTAAATACCGTGGAAACCTACAGGTTTTGATACCTCTTAACCAGCGGTTAGCGCTGACCAGGCTTCGAGCAACCGAGCCCTGGTCGTTCAAATCAAGGACGATGACTTCCGCTCAGGTTGTCGAAACGTCAGTCAATGTCATCCTGTTACTTGACTGAGGAAACTACACGATGATGGGCGAGACCTCGAACCAGCTACCTTGTCGGAGGTTCCCCGAATAGGGGGATAGCTTTCACGGTTAACTGTTAAAAAATTGGCGTTCTCACGGCTGGAGGTTACTTTTTTGTCATTTTCACGCCCAAAGGTTAACGCTTTTGACGTTTCACGGCTCACGGTTGACCCCATTGAGACCCTTGTTGTTGGGAGCTCGATGCGCCAATTACCACACAACCATGACTCTTTTTAACATAGATAAGAAGCAACGATATCATGGACCGCCGCTTGTGAAAACGGATTATGTTTACCTCAAAGCTCTAAAATAGTGCATAAAAAGCCATAAAGGTAAACTCTCAATGACTTAATAGACAAGTAAAAAGAACGTTACGATTCAAAGTGCTGACGAAGTTTTCTTTCTTAAAGTGTTTCTTAGTGGTTATCTGTAAGTTCTGTTGTGAAATATTCTCGCAAGACTGTGCATGAATTTTACCATGGCACTGTTTTTGCAGTCTCACCGTCAATGAGACGATTTGTTCTACAGTGTGGCGGTATGGTTTTTACAATAGCGCAGGACGAGAAGAATGACCCTAAAATGTCGACCTTTGATCGCTGTAATAATATCGCTGAATAGATCAAGGATGAGACGACGAAACACATCCAAGCGAATAACTGGCTCTTCCATGCTTTGCAACTATAAATTAGAATATTATATTTAAATCTCGGATATTGCGTTTCTAGCTTTCTGTATGTCCTTATATCAGTGAAAACTGATTGCGTCGGTCGATATAATTATATCATTAAACACAACACAACTCAACATAACATAATAGAATAGATAGCAACTTTTCATTCTAACCTCACTTCCTCTTCTGCCCATGCGCCGTGGGGCTGCCACACTGGCTCTTCTTTGTTTGGAATGGGCAGCCACAACGGATTCCCGCTGACCAATACGATACGCCGGACAGGATATCTTCCGTCTTGGTTCATTATGCTTGACTGACTGCATTGTAAGGAGAATGACACATTGGTCAGATACAGCGACCTTCGGTCAGAGCATTATGCTCTATTTTTCTTAGTATACAAGCTTCCTTCTCGGAATGATTTGACCCGTGAGCTGACTAAAGTCCAGTTAAGACCTACAACAGCACAGGTTCCTATCTGTTCCTTGACGCCGAGTCTTTTTGGGTTGGGTTAATACCTGGAAGGGTGATTACCCCGTGGTAAGGGGGGCTAGAAGCCCTGGGAACGAGGTTGGGGCTGAGTCTGTTCTGATTCTCAAGCCCGTTCGGGGAGGTGGGGGGGGGGGGGGGTTCTGTTCCCTGTGGTATTGGGGAATCCATTAAGGTGTAAATGCGCGTCCCTTGTTAAGTTAGGTGGCCTTGTTAAGGCGAAAAAATTAATAAAACCAATATGGCCACTGGTCGCTTGAGTTCCTCACTACCTTAAGCGACAAGTCTAAATCAACACACTTAAGATTGTCTCCAGTATTGGTGCAGTGATTTTCATGTAAGACTTTGTTCATCAAAGTAATCGCTGTTATTCAATGGCGCCAACCCAGCATAAGAAATAGTTACGTCTTTGTAAGTAAATAGTGTCCAAAGAGGCTTTTTCGACACGCATATTGGTACAAAACACTATTTTTGATTTTGAGACCTTGTTTTTGCCCTCTCAGACGGTTCTGATCTACAGTATTTTTTAATTAGTGACAAAGGCTCCGTTATCAGATCCATCAAGTCTTTTTTTGTCAAGCATCGATCTAACAGTCGTTGTACTGAGTATCATGAAACGCGTATCTTAAACGTAAAAAAGTGGCGTATACTTATCATCAAAGATACAGCAGTGAAAACAGGCACCGAATGAAAGATATTGTTACCCAATAGAGATCAAGTGACGAACTTCCTTTGAAAACCGACATATTCACAGCAACTACAGCAGTAATAAGACAGAGCTGGCGCTTGCTCCTGTCTCGAATTTATTACGTTCCTTGGCGGGTATTCTGCAGTTTAGCTTGGTTCTCCCCCTATATCCTCTCATAAAATAGGACATCAACATACCCGCGAAGATGCAGTATTATAAGTAATGTATTTCATTGTATTAATAAATAAAATAAAATAAATAAAAAAACATACCCGCGAATTAAGCGGCTCCTAGGAATCGGAAAGCTTGAAAGAAAACCCCCAAAAAAGCCACTTGTTCTCATCACTTAAAAGTACCTTTTGGCGCGACAATCTAAGAAGTTTAATTTCGTTCCTTAAAAGTTTAATTTCCTCGACCGTCGAATATTAATGGCATTTGTATTTCTGATTTAACTTTGTATGCCCGGTGATAGCGGGAATAGCCTTACTCACACGCAAAATGTCTCAGTGTAAATTGCAGTTTTGTTCTGTACAACGAGAACTAGTCCATCTCTTGTTAGCTCGTTATCTTAGTTTGGTTCGCGACCTCTTCACAAGCAGATATTTCCGGCTCCTTTGCAAAGGCCGTAAATTAGTCACTTTACTAAAGTGATCTTGGTAACCGGGTCAAAAACATTCCATATCCGACCTTCACGTACTTACTGTAAGCTGGTAAAAGTAAACAAATAAAGTGCCCGGAAATTTATCTATAAGCTGAAAGAGCCTTTTGTCTTTTCCACCTATTTTACAAAGTTTTTCTACGAAACAGTAGTTCAATGTTCGATCGGTCGCCATCTTGACTTTGACCGACAATCATCTGATATTCTTACGGCTTGCTAGGGTTTCTAAATGTTTTCTTCTTGCAGTTTAACCAGCCCTCAGAAGTTTTCATAATGTTTACCATAGCCTAAACTGTCGCTCCAAGCCATTTAAGTGATAATTTCATTTTACCTCTAATGCCAGTCTCGGTTATGTTCATTTTTTTGCCGTACATGAATCCGGCATAAATCCGGACCGGATCGTATAGTAGTTTTTCTCTACCAAACTTAACAACACCTATTGGTTCCGTCATGAATTCTACAAACATTATGAAAGACAGAGCATTTCAATAGTTTGCTAAAGAAGTCCAAGGCCTATCACAACAGAAAACTATCGGGTCTGTAAATATTTCATTGTATGTTACCTGACACTGGAAAGTGGCAGACTGTGTGGATCGAATTGCACTCGGAAAGCTCTGCCGTCTTCGTTGCAAACGCATTGGCCTAGTGTAATATCCCAGCTGATCCATCCAGCTCCGTCCATTCACACACGCTAAGCCAATCAGAAGATAATCAAAAAGGTACTTAATTCAATAAAAGGACGATCGTAAAACAACTTGAAGTCTTTGTCACATCAAGTCATGTTCCGACGGGTTGGTAAATGAGAAGATAGTAGTTCTTGGTGCAAGCGTCCTTTGCTCCAATACACAAGGATCACACTGTCACGAGTGTAAACAACCGCATCAGTTTTGAGTGAATCTTAGATGCTCGAAGCTCCTTTTATTCTGTGCATGTGTAACGACACGAAATCGAAAGAATACAACGATGGAATTCGCGAAAATAATCTTGCATATCAAAGGAAAATTGCACATATCAAATTGCTTTTCATTGGCCCTTGAAACAAGTGCTTATATACGTCAAGTTGAATGAAGGTGACGCAAAATTTGTTTTGCGCTTTTATTTCCAAAACAATATTTGACAATCCGAACAGAGACAGCGCCGCAATTGAATTAGTCGCGTTGTCATGAAGTTTATGCCAAGAAAGTCAAGCTAAGCTGTTTTTGCTGCCTGAAAGACAAGTAACTTATTTAGATGGCATAGCTGCGCGAACAAATCGTCATTTACGGAGACTACCCGGAAAACTTGGACTTCGACTGTTAGGCTGTTCAGAAAAGTAAATGAATAGTTAGGTGGACGAACTGGTACATTCCTTTGAACTCGGGAGTTAGGTATCATCGAGTTGGACTTCGAGTTCGAGTTCGAGTTGGACTTCGAGTTGGACTTCGAGTTGGACTTCGAGTTGCGCGAAGTCCAACTCGATGGTTCGGGATTCCCTTTGAACTCTTCACAGAGTACGTCGGTGTTATTATCAAAGACACTTAAAATGTTATCTCTTTATGACAATGATGATTACCTTCAATACGGATTCGACAATATAGATATTGCTGCATGGGAATAAGCTTGTTTTGTTTTCAATATCATCGTACTGTTTTCATCGCATTCTTTAATCGAGGAAACCATTTTCGACGCTGAAATTTCTTTGTTTGAAAATAATGCCATATTGCTGTCAATTTAACAGATTTAATTGCGGATCGATCCGTGCAAAAATAATCAAGCCGACGAACTACAGTTTGATCTGATCAGCATGTGTTAAGATGTCTTATCTTTGTGGTCTCGCATGTCTTGCACTTGACCTTATGATAAAAGTCATCATTTTGCACCTTGTTTGGACCATAGACGATGTTTGAAATCTTGTTTAAATCTTGCCACCTTTCAGTTCATTGCATAACAATCCTGCAACAAGCGTAGAGCTTAACTTTTCTCTTGTCCCTTGTCTTCTTTCGTTAGTTGTATCCTCAATTCAAGTTTATACAACGATTTCTATGATGGGGTTGCCACTTAACTGAATAAACTATTCTTTTGGGCGAAGTTTCCAAAATAAACTCATTTCAGGCATGTCTTTTGCAGCGACCTCACAATTAAAACTCCTGAATATTTTTATGGCTTTAACATGTTAACAATGGATTAATCACAGCATAAGTCGTAGAAATTAATCTTGGAGGCTTACGAAGCTCGGCAATTGAACACTGGCGGACTGTCTCTGTACTCAAGGCCTTATTCCCGCTTTCATAATCCACTTGTTTAGCGTTCTAGTTGTGGTTGTTATTTTTTATCGAAATGGTCTAACTCTAGCTATTTCATTTCTGCCACATTGTTTGTTATAGCTTGAAAAAGTTGATCCAAAAGTCCCTTGATGAACAACTGTAATGTGTGGCATTCTTCGTAGAAATCGAAACGCCAGTCAGGTGCAGTGAACACTTACGAGCTGCTTACATTGGGTTAGTTTAGCTTTAAGTAGTTAGCACTTATTGTACAAATTTAAGACAAAAATGTCACGATTAGACCGGCGGCATCATTCTGTTAATTTACGTCACAGCCTTAAGACCTTAATCCACAACATGAAGATACCAAACAACATGTGACAAACGTAAACATTCCAGATGTAAATATAACTGAATGCAAACAAGTATATAATCCCTTAACGATCAAAATAATAATGATAATTCATTTTTTTTAATGTCAAAAAACCTGCTAGTTAATTTTCGCATAGCATTTTAATTGAGAAAATAATGCTAAGCTTTACTTTCAGTTATATACGCCTATTGATAAGAGCGCCGTATTGCCAATTTACTGTAACATTCCTCGAACATCTAATATTCTGCATGAAATAAAATAAGAAAAAAGCCCAAGTTATATCAGTCTTAGGCTTTCCAGACTTTAACTACTTAAAAAGGTGAAACCGAATAAGTTATGTACGTAGTAACGATGAAACCGAAGAAAAAATTCTCGGAATGAGGTAAAGGAAGAACAAATTCAACAGGCACATGACGCCGGAGAACAGTGGAATCGTGACCGGAAGACGTTCGGAGCGGCGATGCCTTTGTGACCACCACGCCAGAAAAATACAATTTAACAACTGAAAAACGTTGGCGAGGAAGTGTTAATTACTACACCTTGATGCCAGATTATAGACAGTGGACATCCCGTTTACGGCAAACGCAATCGAGGAATCGTGAACGGAAGACGTTTAGAGGAAGATGCCTTTACCACCCGTCTACGGCAAACGCCAGGTCGAAATTTGCGCTTTGACAAAAACCAAAGTAAATTGTTTAATATTTTACAAAAGGATGTATAGTACAAGTCCCACCCGGAAATGGTAGCAAAGCTAATCGAGTCGAGTGAAAGCAAATAAAAAACACAACAAGCTTTACATTTGGATGAGAAAAGGAAAGACAAAAACTACGCAAATAAAAATTAATTCAAGTTGAAGTAGTCAAGTAACAAGTAACGACTGTGGCAAATAAAATAAGTTTGAAAGCAAGACTAAGAAGAGGGATGTTATTTACAAAAACAGACGTTCATAGATATTAAGGTTGTTAACTCCGGCAGATATTTTAGCAACAATCGTTTTTTCAGGGGGGTGGGGGATAATCACCTCAACTACTAAGTAATTTTAATAAAAGTGCACGGATCTTTTTGGTTAAAAAAAATTTAGCTAGGCGAGCGCAGAATTTCATAGCTTTGGGCCAAGTCTCGAAAAAGAATAAAGTTGTTGACATAATAACTGCCAGCATTAGAAAATATTGTAATGTGTCTGTGAATGTCCTGGGATTGAGTAACAAGATTTGATATGTTTGAAGGGCATGTCATGCATTAAGGTCGCCAAAGTTTTAAAATACAACACATTTAACAGGTAATTAGCTAATTCCTAATTCAAAGAGAGTGATGAATTAGCCTGCATAAGAAAATTTTCATGATTATGTAACAAGCAGCAACCGCGTTCCTTAATTTCCCAAATAGCATAAGTGGAACGAGAGATCGCGGCAGTGTTAGAACTCAAAACTCTTTATTCTTTTAATTACTAACCAGTAAACTACATTTACATATGCACTAAATTGTATGTGGTAATGGGATCTCAACATGGCGGCGACATGCCTTGTTTACTTAGCAATTATTTTATAGCAGGGATGTTGACAGTATGAATTCGTCGATTATTGTGTATTTTTGTTCAGCAATCTTGGGGAAAGGATCTAAGACGTTATTTAGGAAAACACGGCAGCGCAGTATCATTTCACGCCCAACGAAACTGCTTTAAGATCATTTATTTATACATCATTTGGTTAACGTCTGGATGGAGAAAAGAAAGGATAGCGCTTCATAAAGACTTACCTTAGCGGAACTCGATGGTCCCAGGGTAGACAGTTCATGATAACAATAATTACTCACCAATGTGGTCCAACGCGGAATTGTTGTAATATGTTTATCATCATTTCCAGAACTCGTTTCTTCTGTCGTTTCCATAGATGGGTACTGTATTGGCAAGTTATTTTCACGACACGAGCCGGCTGTCGTCTGAAATGAAGATATATGACTCAACAGATCGTAAAATTATTGTTAATTACAAGATATCATTTTACAAATCATGCTCGGTGACAAAGGGACTGATATCAACTTGAGTAAATCTTTGAAACAAACCACACTATCTCTTTCTTTTCTCAAAAATCAACTAAAAGCGGGTAAACAACGAAGACGTGAAAACAACTCTACCTTGCAGATGCCACTTGATATCATATTCAATGAGTTTACAGCCTCCGGTGTAATGGAAACTGAAGCCGGTCGTTGCATACAAAAATTACCATAAGTCAAATTCATCGAAGCGAATCAAAGAAGAGGAGACCAATGTTAACTGCTTGTGTTAATCCCGCCTTAAGTCAAATTTCGACTTCATGTGTAAATAAGTTCTGCTCTGACTGGTAATGGAAACCCGGATTGCCGTTCCTTTTTATTGGTCACTGCCTGGGTGCAAACAAGTTTTCCGGAAATGTAGGCACAATAATAATTATAATAATGAACTATATTTAGGGCTAGAGCGCTAATTCGGGGCGCTCTTCAAATATCAAATCAAATCAAATCAAATCAACTCCTATCAAATGAAAGTCCCCTAGGTTAAATTCTCATTTTACAGATTAAATCTAAGTGCCCATTTCAGTGATTAGGTTTAAACTTTCGTTTATCTTATTGCTATAGCAATATTAAGGACCAGAAACTGATTTAGAATGGTTATCTTTTTTAGAGTTACGGTTGGTGTGTATATCCATGAGATCCTTGCCATTTGATGAGTAACAAGAAAGAAATTGTCTGATCTTAGTTTCACTGAACAATATCTTCCAGACTCTCAATGTTGTGCTGATCGGATCATCGGTTGTATCTTCCTCTTTAGCCTGACAGGCTGATTAGTAAAAACAAAAAGCTATAACCGCAGAATTGGAAAAAAAGTATACAGCGTCCAATTATAAATAGAACACGATAAAGATGGAAGCATTGAGTTTCTTTTGTATCAAAGAAAACCCACATGGGTTCAAGACACGTTCTTGCCACTGGTTGAATTTGTTGCTGGTAGTCCTTGGTTTAGCTTCTCAGCTGAATTTGTAAATTTCCGGCCACTTGGGATTCTTAACAGTTGTTGTTGAATGTTCTGCTCTGTCATGTCGCGTTCATTGGCCTGAAAAGCCCCTATGGGGCGCGCCGATCAATAGGAATTGGCGTCGTTTTCTTTGAATAACATGCAAATAGGTGTCGGGTATCACGCTTCAAAGGAGCGTGGGTATGTAAAGGACTCATACGATAACTTTAAATCACCCCTGATGAAGGCGCTAGACAGGAGTGTCAAAGCACTGGGTCTTTGAATTGTAACTTTTTAAGCAACATTCAAATCAGAGTAGCATCAGACTATGTCTGATTGTCAACCAGGGGCCAGTTTCTCGAAAGTCCCAAAATTTTACAGGTCATTTTCGGGTGTCATACTTCCCTTTGTATTTCAAGAACGGAGAGGATTTAAGTCGTCAAACTTCAAAGTCATTTTTCTTTTTTTTTACCTTTAAGGGCCAACTGACGTATTTTTGGGGGTGCGTTGCTAAGGATGTAATGGTTAAGTGCATTATTTCGGTCAGTTTCCAACTTTTGTAAACCAATGACCCTAAATAAGACGTCATCATTCCACGCCCATAGTCACTTGACCAATAAAAGAAAACTCTAAATGTGCTACTCAATTTGGGTATTTAATCAGTGGTTTCATAATTTGTATTCGTTTTTGCATCCAGCCAAGCATGGTTTTCTTTTTATTTTGAAAAATGTTCTTTTTAGAGAGATAAACGATACTGAAATACCCATAAAATTTTCAAAAAAGAAATCCGTCTGAGGGCCCTTAAAACATGTTAAAAGATCGGCTTTCCAAAACAAGTGGTTGGCAGTTCCACAAATGACTTTTCGGTTCCGAAAAGTTTCCAGGACTTTCGAGAAACGGGCCCCAGGCCCGGGTTGCTCGAAGCATGGTTAGCGCTTTTCAGCGTTAAATACCATGCAAACCTATAGGTTTTGATGCCTCTTAACCAACAGTTAGCGCTAACCAGGCTTTGAGAAACCGGTCCCAGATCGCAAAAGCAGAAAACCCAATGATCGCAAAGCGAAAAAGGCGGAAACCGTGGGTGTACAGTTACGAAAGAAAAGCTGGCCCTGCATCTCTCATTGCGGAATGAATCGACCGAAAGACAGCATTGCTCAATACAGTTGTAATGACGTAATGAAATTTTAAATAAGCAAGGCATTAGGAACTAAAACTTTGCGAAACTAAAAATAGATCTTAAAAAACTATAATGGGGCATGGGAATCCGTTCTCTTACCTCATGTTTTCTTGTTTTTCTACAGTGCACGAATTCACGTAGAAGTTGATATACTACATTTTGCACAAACTTGGTAGAGGTCAAGGAAATATTATATGTCACGCTGCGTAAAAAAACCGCGACAAACAGAAGTGGTGGTTGACCATACCTTCTCATCAAGACACTCATTAGTGGACTCCGGTATTTCCTTGCAGACGCTATCAATTTCAGGATAACACGGTGTGCTGATACCGTACTTGCGGCGTGGTGAACCGTGCCCAGCGTTCCTTTCATGCGCTAGCAACGTAGCTCTTCGGCGAAAGACCCATAGCAGGTCCGTGGGGTCTGTGTGAGTGCGTCTCAGACGACGGCCATGGGGTGGAGGCTTTTCAGCAAGCTCCTGCGATCTTTCTGCCAGTTCTTCACGACACGGGAAAACGGATGGCTGGTCAGCCTGAGACCTTTGAAAAGATGGGAAAAGATGGGTGATTCGAACTTTTCAGGAGCAGCCGTATGTACATGTACCCTGCGAACAGTTGGTTTCTCTTGCGCTTCCCGAGAGAGAAACCACTGCGAGCAACTGTTTGATTTTCCATCGAGCATGTGCGAAGTACGTCACACCCCACGTGATGTATTTGACATCACTTCGTCTCACTTCGCGGGAAATCACTACACAGCATGCAGGCTCGCCCAAACACAGCAGTTACGTAGCTGAACGCACGCGCAAGCGCCAAAACAAGTTTACAAACTCGTTTTACCGGTTATAATTTAACTTATTCGTCCTTGGCGCTGCACGGCAGCGCACTCAAAGAAACTAAAGATTGCTTGCAGTGGTTTCTCTCTCGGGAAGCGTAGTACAAACCAACTGCTCGCAGGGTAATGCAGTGTACATGTCAATGTGAGTGTACCAGTTTGTTGACTTGATGATTGTCACTGTGACATTTTCAGCGAATTTAGAACCCTGACTTTTCGAATACCGAGGATTCTGAGGGTGCAGGGATTGCGCAGTGGCGAGAGCACTCGTCTCCCACCAATGTGTCCCGCGTTCGATTCCCAGATTCGGCGTCATATGTTGGTTGAGTTTGTTGGTTCTCTACTCTGCACCGAGAGATTTTTCTCCGGGTACTCCGGTTTTCCCCTCTCCTAAAAAAACTAACATTTGATTAAATCAACAATTACAATTGTTGATTTCAGTTTACGATGTTCCCAATTAGAGCTTCAGCGTTAGAAGACTAGACACTGAAGTAAAGTTCCTTTCCTTTCCTTCTGCGGTTTTCTTTGGCGAATGTTAAAAAGTTCAAGAATTTCCGAAATCCGCTAGCTTCCCTGGGCAAAACATGGCGCGCATAGCTCTCCAGCAAACGTCTAGAACCTTTATGCAGGCCACTGACTTCATCGGAGCTCCATTCATTCTTGCGCTGTTACATTTGCCCGGCCTGGTGCGACTCTACGTCTCTGGAATGAATACCATGCCTTCAGTTAGTTGAAGAGCACATTTTTTTATGGAGGCCTTTTAGCGAGGGAATCTGCATACCACTGAAGGATCTTGCTCGCCCTTTTAATACAAAAAGCTTAGAATAAAACCGACAGAGCTAGCCCCTCCGGTACAAACGTTAATTTAAAAAACTCAGATAGCAAACTATTGTTAGCGATCAGCGATTGATGTGGTGAGGGCACAGACTGCGGTTTAATTTTTGAATTACTTTCGGGAACATATAGTACAGATAAATCCCGACCCGAGGACTCGGGACAAGCAAAATCATAGAATGGCTTATTCGACTTGACACTGCTCCAGCGTAATTTAGCTCCTGTTACCGTGGACGTGGTATAAAGTTTTCGGGAGCGAATGGTGGAGAAAGCAGAATCAATTCCACACTGTCGGTTAATGATAGGAGCTCAATGCGTTCCAGTGTATGTGCTTCGGAAGTTGGCGGCCAATGGAGAGAAACGTAAAATAAATAGCACCGCTCGTATTATGTCAAGTTCTTAATAAAGAAACTTTCGAGGGGGTAAATCGGTGCCGCTTTGTGCCAAAGTCGAAGTTCTACAACTCCGCAAACAAAGCTTTGAAAAGGTAAATTGAATATGCAAAAAGCATCATTGTCAACGGAATAAATGTCACAAGTTATTACCTCGGAACAAACATGAAAAGAAGCTGGATAAAGAGAGCATGCACGTAAACTCTTAAGAAAGCTTGACTCACTTAGAAAACGGCACTTAAACATGAGACAGGATTCATCGCTTGCGCTCTAGTACAATTAACCATGCAAGTTACTCACTTTCTCGGAGACTTGGCAGAGAAAGAGAGAATTATCTAATAGCTTCGAAAATTAAACAAATGAAAGTTACCGTACAGCTCAAAGGAAGTTGTAGTTTTCATTATTTGAAAACAATCAAACGATTAACGTGAACTTAACTATTGTTAATATTGCATGATTATATCCTGCAAGAACACTCAAAAAAATGCTCTCGTTTTGAAAGAACATACTTAAAGAGTCATTTTGCGTTTCACACTATTTGTTTTCATCAAACTCCTTATGAAAGAAATAAAAACGCTCCTTAGTAGCCTTCTTAAGTGTGCTAACACCTTACTAATCTCCTAAATTTGAAAATACTCCTAGTGACAGCATAAAATTGGATGACTGACCTACATATTCCAATTTTACTACCTGTTACAACGAACATACAATGGATTTAAAATAGCGAGGATGGATGATAAACCATATCAACAGAAACTTAAGTTGGTTGTGAGCCATCAAGTGCTGCGGGAAAGACCAGTGAATCATTCATCGACGTAAAGGCCTCCATTTCTCACCGATGAAATACGGAAGAGGGTACGTGCAATAATTAAACAACAGGTCAATTGAATGGGGCTCGGCGATCCTTTCATTTTTATCTCGAGGGCAAAATACGCAAGTAACTTTGATCTTTTTTAGTAAAAAAAAACATTACCAAGACTTTATTTTTCCTGTTAGCGACAAATATCCCATTAACGCATTTGCGACCCGTCGCAAAACCTTTCTGCCGAAGACAGGGCACTCACACTGGCCAACATGGAGCTCGCTTAACTTGCACTGCAGAACTGTTCTACTTCGCTTACCATGTTCATAAAAATATACTGAGGTTTCACAAAATTTACATATTTTGTATAACGACCAAAAATTGATATGTAGAAACGATATCGTATATCTCACACATTAATAACTTGATAACCAGAGAGTTGTCAAGATTGTTGGGAACCTCGCGACAGCAAAATAACAGAAAAATGGTCTTAAAAAGTAATAGTTGCTTTCGGAGCAAATCAAAACAGGTGTAGAAGATTGCAACCAGTGTTCATATTTTGAATTGGTGATCTTAGTGTCAGCCATATAGATCAGATCAAAATGTATAATTTCCTAATTAATACAGAACCCAACTTGAACCTGAGTAAACGTTGAATGGTAAAACCGTCGGTTTTTGAAACCGAATTCGCTGCATTTGGCAACATCAATAATTAGTCGATTCCTGAGTACTTTTTTTCCTACGAAGGGCGACATACAAATTTGACATTCCTATTCTGGGCGACGCAAACAATACTTGAAAACCTCTACCCTCAAAAATGTGCATTAAGCGGTTGTTAAATACAAGAACAAACCTAAGCAACTGCAGAATCCAAGCTGAAAATCCACCATCGATATTGCCAGGAAGTAAACCTGAGCACATTACTCTCAGAAAGGGATCCACAACGCGTTTAAGAGATTTTTGTCGACAAAGATGGTATGTATGAATATAAATACGGCAACCAGAATCCTGTTCGGGCAAGTTTTCGCCCATTTTTGTCCCGTTAAGTCTAAGGTATGGAAAACGGCGGTTTATCGTATTAGTGTGGACGGATGAAAAGGTGACATCAGAGGCTCGTGAGACCATAGAGAACGCTCGTGCACGCATGCCCTATAGATGGAGGTTAGCGTTTTCGAATCGTTTCCGCGTATTCGTGTGGACGGGCAAATGCGATTCGAAATCGCTACGTGTGGACGTAGATCTTTTAATATACGGGGGAAAAAATCTCTCTTTTCGAAAATATCCGGATACGGGAGACGGGGAGAAAGCATTTGGTACTTTTTGCCAAGAATAAGGTAAGTGTTTGTGTTACTCTAGGTTAGGAGCAAAGTTTAGGGGAACGTTGTGACATGTCTGTATTCTGGGACACGAGTGATGTTGAAGTTGAGGAGAAGAGCAAGTGGACACTTCGTGACGCTTATTGAAATCGCATTGCATCCAACAGAACATATTCGTATTCTCAGTATTGGACTGGAACTAGCTTGCAATGGAGGCTAATGCAGGGAAAATATATTAAAAAGTATTTGCATTTGAAAAGATTCCGCATTAGCCTCAATTGCAAGCTAGTTCCAGTCCAATACTGAGAATAAGAATATGGTCTAATACGTCCATTTTTGGGAAGACGGTAAGCGGGCACGATCAAATCTAATATTTCAACTCGCGGTTTGTTACTAGTTGAACTTTCTATACACGAGGTCAGTGGATTTTAAGCGCCATGATGAGTTCAAAAGTCCTATTCAAGAGGAATCTGTCTAGAACCTTACTGCACTTAAGGCAGGGGTACACCTGAAAGCCGTTTTCACGCCGCTTAAAATCGGTTTGATGGAAATATCTCAAGCAATATTTCAAGCAATACAAAAACCCTATGCTCATTTCACAAATCAATGTTTTGGGGTGTTTAGTCCATTTTTTGGTGATTTTTAGGTATATTTGGGAGGAAACAGTTTTTCTCAAAGGAGTAGTAAAATTTAAAGAAATATTTAAGATTACATATGGTTTAAAAAATAAGAATTTGAAGTTAAATATTGATATAGCGACACCCAAACAGTCCCCTACCAGCCTGGTGTGCTCTTGGGTTGGGGACAACTGTCTGTTGGTGTTCCAAAAATAATTTTCTTTCTTTTAGCCCTTCTTTAAACCTCTTAAAATTCCATTCAAATTCACGTGTACCCCCACCTTAAAAACCGTTGTTCCCTTAGGGCCTGTGCAATAATTATTATGGGGGGGGGGGGGAGGGGGGGCTAACAGTGGGCCTCACATAAAGAAATATTACATCAACACCTCCCCCTCCCGCCAACAAGGGCAAGTTAAGCTACGACCTCCCTCCAGTCCCCCATGGCCACCAACAACACCACCCCCCCCCCCCCACCTTATACCTTCATCTCTAAATAAATAAATAATCCTGAGTTCACCTTTTTGTACTGTAACGCTTTCCACGACAGTGTCTGGCACAAGCAGTACCGGAATTATATTTGACAAAGGAGTCTATTCGCGAACTGCTTGATTGAGCATCGTCCTCGGAGTCATCTTGGTCGTCCTGTGGATCACTGGACAATAGTTGTGATGAGTCTTGCCCAGCGCGTACACAGCTTCTAGTTCCGCTTTCCCTTCACTGAGTTGTAAATAGTACTGCTTCAGGTACAGTACTTCTTTGTCGTCAGCGAGCTGACTCGTAGCTCCTGTCAACGTTTGGTAGCGTCTTTCTTTTCACCTGCTCGTTTTTGTGCCGTTAGAGCAAGAAATTTTTGGTCTTCGCAAAACTCTTTCAGGTAGTTTCCTGAACCATGAATTCCGCGCACGCCTCGCAGTTACCGTTAGAATTTAGTTTCCCAGTGGCCAACAATCGCTTCAATTGCATGCTCGGAAGACGCCAATCGATTTGATAAGTAATCACTAATGCTTGGAATGTATCCACACGATGCTGTCCTCGTGTCTCTCAGATCCGGAACAGGAAACAAATTTCAAGGAACACATTTTCACCGTGTCATTCTGTATGACATTAGCGGTATTTGCATCTTTAAGTCAGATTGCCCACAAGAAAATTAGTTACTCCCCCCATGCTTTTCATATGGAAATTTACATGTTAACCCCCTATTGTGAGTTTACATGATGCCTGCCCTCTCGTTTTCAGTTTTCAACCACCCCCCTCCCCCCCCCCCCCAATCCTGGTAATTGTTGCACAGACCCTATAAGGAATTTGCGTCTTTTTGTGTAATGAAAGAGATGGGCTAAGGTTCAGCCCGGCAAATTAATAAAAAAGATCTATTTTGTCGAGAGCTGTTTATTATACACATTATTCCAAAATGCATGGTCGCCATTTTAGTATTCTTTTGTTTCCTTGTAAATTGGCCCTTTTGGCCTCGCTTTTAAGCGTAAGATTCAAAAGAACATTTAACCTTGAACGAGGCCAAAATGCCAATTTGCAGTTAAACAAAATAATACGAAAATGGCGGACATTTTGGAAGAAGGTCTAAAGGTTACCTTTTCCTTTTTTAGGCTATCTCGTGGCAAACCACAACTTATCATTGATATCCCTCAATGTCAAGAGCCCCTTTAGCAACTGATAACTTGACCGGGGAATACAGAATATAGGATCATTGATGAAAAATCAATCACGCAGAAAGTTCAAAGCACAAACCTACCAAGCTGGAGTTTGAGGTGCCTGTATCAGTTTGTAAAGTGACGACCCTTTGTGGAGAAGACCATTATCAAGGACACTGCGATTTTTTTTATTTTTGAGGAAAGCTCCCACCAGGGCTTTTTCCCAATAACAAGAGCAACCTGTTTTTAAATATAGCAGAGGGTTGTCGTCCGTTCAATAAGACACATCTTTTCAACATGATTGATTATAACGACCCTGGCCGATCGTTTTCATATCCGGTTTAGACAAAGCCAAGGTCGCGTTTGATTTAACCACCCCCTGGATTTAACCAAAAAATGCAAAACCCTTAGAACTTCCACTTTCAGAAAATTCGACACAAACATTACGTCAGAAAGTATCCGCAAAATGTCGTCATGCCCCATTTCACCGTCCGCGATACTTAAAAAAAACATCTTTAAAATCTTAACATGTTTTTTCAAAGCTAATACGGACTAGTTGAGACCCGTAGCCTGAAACAGCTCGTAGTCCATTTATAGTAACAAGGAGAAGCGAACCTTAACACGGCTTCACAAACAATAAACATGCTCTCTATTTCTCCCATAATCTTCAATTAGTCCAACCTCGAAGTGATAACACTCTATTGTTTACTGAGAAACGGCTCATCGACAACAACACAAACAATACTCTTGTTAATTACGCCGCTATGGCATAAAGTCCTGCAATCCAAGATTCGATTTGTTTGCAGGCTTCATAATATAAATACCAAGTTCGTACAATGCGATATCCATGTAATGAAAGAAGATAAAATGATTTTTTTTCGACAAGTTGTGATTTTTCACGCGAACGATTTTCAATCGATTTCTAAGGTTCACATAGCATTCATTTCCACTGTCCGACTACGGACACACGAATGCAAATTTGACAAGGGTTGCATCCTACTCGAATATTGTGCTTGTATCATGTCAAATTTGTGTATTGCTTTGGTGTTTCGCGTAATATAGACATCCAAAACAATTTTAACCCATGACAATAAGATTTGTCACATTTAGATCAAAATACGGTGGGCAGTATGTTCCTTCGAACTTGAAAAATTCGCAGAGGGTTATGTCGTAACACAAGCCGAAATATCATATGGATTTCAACCCCAGAAGTTTGGGATCAGTCAATAGAAATGTGATTGATCAATTTTAGTTCAAGGCTACACAAACTGATCCCTCAGATTTGCTAAGAAAATGGCGATTGATATTCTTCATTCACAGCTTGCCACCAATCTTATAAAACTAACTGATGACTTAAAAATAAACTTTTTTTGTTATCCTTGATTAGTAAGTCACCTTTCAAAAATTTCCACTTGAACTCGAGAGTTCGTCATATGACTTTCCATGTTTATTACACAGATTAAATGCAAACAAAAAACAAGGATAAAGAAGTTCTATCGAAGACTGAACGAAAATGGTGTACCTTCTCTTCCACGCTGTTTCCACCTCGCAAATTGTTTGCTTGTGCCATTCGTCCTCTTCCATAAAATGCATCCAATAGTCCTTTTCCTTCCGCAAAGACGCTAAGTTTTTAAGTAGAAAGCTTCGATGTTGTGTTTGAAACTGCTCAGTAGAGTTTAAAATCTGTTCAATCTGTAAAATGAAAGCAAGGTAATCAGCCGTGTAGTCATATGAAGATAAAAAAAATCAATTGTCATTCAACCGGCTTAACGGGGTGACACCCACAAGAACTGATCACGAAATTGCAGAATAAGTTAGGTGTCCGCTCTAATTACGCTCTACAAAGAAGACAACTTTATCTTTGATCTTTAGCACAACAACGCCACCCCTCGGTCATCTCAAAAAAGAAAGCTTACGTACGCTGTCTTGGGCCATAAACGAAAAATTGATGAAAAAATGACATAATAAAAGGGAGTAGAAGTAACCTAAGAACCAACATTCCTGCCCAACATCTCAGGAAATTGAATTCGCTCCGCTAAAATCCTCCACGAAACATGAAACCTACCTGAAAACCACGCGCGCATAACGTAACGTAAGTGCAAAACCCAGAAAAAACGAGAAACTGTCAGTGTTATATGATGAGTTTCTGACCTGCTTTAAGAATGCCACAGAGAAGCCGCTGACGAGGTATCCAGTCAAGTTTCGCGTGGCGTTCACGGAGTAATGATCCATAGTGATTCGTCCACGGGTCGAGCGGGGTTTTCTGGTACCATAACTTGCCTTTTAGTGAATTGGTTGTAAGTCAGTCTCCCGTATTAGTTGATTATCCGTTCTCGCTCATTCATTCCGCAAGAAAGTCTATACCGAAGAACATGTTAACAAATAAATCGCAAAACTGATTTTAAAAAAATGATGTCAAGAAGTAATCTTTTACGCTCGCTTTCAACACATCGCGATACTTAAGCACATGAAGTATTTCGGAATCTCAGCGAGAGTTACAAGATTGCCGGTCTTGGCTAAGCCCCAAATCTACGGTGGAACCAAGTAAGAGAGTTAAGCCAGGTTAAGTTTGTGAAAGAAGATCACAATACAACTGATCCCTTTGTCTCAGCGACGAAGTCGCTGTAAGAAACCACAGTTAGTCGAAAGGGACTAACTGCGAAGAAATGCAGGAAGAATGCCAGGATAGCTTAAATTAGGTCCGGCTTCCCAGTCCTTAGGACTCCGCAGTCATAATTTGCCAAAGCACTAAGGTTCCAACAAGAACTGACCAGGTTCCATTACAAAGTGGAGTTTTATAGCTAATGGTCAACGCCGGTTAGCTAATGGGCACGTTTCAATAGAACGGCACTAAGACAAAATATAAGATATAAGAGCTAATGAGCTCGTTGGAAACAATTGAAAGGATCCATTGTACTTTCGATCACCAAGAATTAATGGGGCTTAAGATGGCTTTGACCGCCAGAAAAATAAAAAGGATATCAACATGAAATGAGTTTATTTTCGAAATCAAAGAAAAAGAAGTCCTTGCCCTTTAGGTTCGCGAATAAATATTTCCAGGATAAGTGGCGAGTGATGATTCAAGAATATCACTCAATCCTCTTCACTTTGCGGGGTGGAGGAAGCCATAATCCCAAGCTGACGATAGATGGTTTTAAAAGTCGAACTGAGAAAAGTATTTGTATTTGAGTGCTTGGAAGATTGGCATATTTTGCTTTTATTCAAAATGCGGACAAGGCGCCCCGATGCAAGAAAGAGAGGCGGACGCTGTCACAAGACGGCAATAAAGTTTGTCCCTGTCACAGGCAGTCGTGCGTTGGCCCGGAGAGAAATTTATGCTCCATCATCGAGACAGTCATAAGAATCACTGGATGCCACTTGAATAAATTAATTATTGTGGTTGGACGCTTCATCAGATTACAGTTCGGCTTGCCGTCTTGTTCTTTTGTTCCTCTTTCATCTGTATTTCAATTTGCTGCTGGACCATAGTTAACTATGCATGCCTGGACCGAAAACATCATGTCACCAACCTTATGCCTTACCTTCCAGACCTCTAGGTACTGGTGGTTGAAAACGGCACTTCTAACAGTCGAATTCAATGCTTGCATAGAGCACGCCTACTAATAAGGATTCTTCAACTTCGCAAATAGAGAATGGATTGTTACTGCCGATGTATGGGCATAGTGATGCGGTATGAGAGAAAAAATTGGACGAATATTTGACCGAATCAATCTATCCGGAAGAATTGCAGATATGTCATCCAATTTCACTCTACCGGGCCTCTGCATTTGACGAACGCTCCAGCCGCCGGCGCGTGAGATTTGAAATTTCCGACCACATTTTACAAAAATAAAGTAGCTTTTTGGTTCTCTCTTTATTCAGGGAGTCGGGATGGCTTAGTGGTTATAAACCGCACCTCCCACCTCTGTGATCCAGGTTCAACTCTGGCCTCGAGGTCGTATGTGAGCTGAGTTTCAGTCGATCTCAGTCCGACCCCGAGGGTTTTTCTCCGGGTACTCCGGTTTTCCTCCCTCATTAAAATCGACTCTAGATCAATAACATCTGGGCGGATACCCTCGTATAGGGATAACCCCAATCTCGACCCCAGAG
>NC_090880.1:39923526-39926026 GCF_036669935.1 Montipora foliosa | reverse complement strand
GAAAGTTATCTATGATGTTATTCGGTAGAAAGTCACTGGAGGCACTCTTCATTTTCGACAGATTTGGAACAGCTTCTAAACTTGAGTTGCGGCACAAAAAAGCAAACTATGTCGTCATACGTCTTAATTACTGACTCACGGGTCCTGATTGTACAGTTCATTTTGATCTTACGTTAAAAAAAGTAACACATGCCAATTTGAATGGCTAATTAAGCTTCTCCACAACAGCTTGCAGAGAAAACGTGATCATGTACTTTGCAGCATTTGCAAAGGGTCTAACAAAATCGGGAAAAAAGTTTCCCATCACACACAATCACATCCACTGACAAGTTGAATAACACCCATCACTCACCCTCTGTCCTTTCTCTTCATGTTCTGTATCACGCCCCAATGATTCCAGTGAAGCAAACTGCAGCTCTTTGATGGCCTGCGCAGCCTTGAAAGCAATCTCTCCTTGCAGATCGTCGGCTTCATAATCGTCTCCTTTGTGTTTCAGATAATACTTGAGGTCATCAATCCTCCTTTTTTGCTTGTTCATCACATTCATCTGCTTGGCGATTCTGCTCTGCATACGGGACAATTTGGACTCGTACATTTTGAGTCCGAGTACGATATCGTCATCACTGAGTTCACGCTGAGGATGAATATGATCAGGTGTTCTTAGAACAAAACTGCTGTTTGGGGTTCTCACATACATGTACTAGGTTCTCAAAAGACGAAAATAGGATATATAGATGCTCTGCTAATTGGGGAGGCCATAATTAACTTAAACTGAGTAGGCCAAATCAAATCATACGCTGGTTTTTGATGAAAGGGGACAACCAGACTATCTGAAGAAAAACGTCTTCGAGTAGTAGAGAACCAACAAACTCAACTTACAGATTGCAGAGAATCCGGAAATCCAGGGCCACATTTGTCAATTTAGTTCAAAAGCCCTTACCACTACGGCAACACGGCTTCACCTTTAGTCCCAATTTTCTTTTTGTCCCCGAAATGTCTTCTACCAGATGACATGGCGAAAACAGACGTATTATTTTCAAGATTTTCACCCGTTTTCCTGGGTTTTGATATCGCATTGAAAAGCAACCTTTCGTCACGCAATCTATACCACCAAGAAATTATGTGATGCACCAATCGTGTGAGATATTTTCGACTTAGCTTTGGCCGTGGACTTCTGCGTCTTTTCCTAAATGAGCTATATATTAAAATATAAAGTACGTTTCGTCTACAGAGACGAGGCTTTGCATCCCTGAGAAGCTTCTAAAAGAGTCAGTACAGATCAGGGCGCCATAGTCATTGCGTACCATCCGAAATTGCTAAGAGATCCTCACAAATTAAATCTTAGCTTACCTTCAGTCGAACGCGGGTTTCAGCTGCGGGCAGCCCGGTGATGCAGATGATGAAAAATACATGAAATAACATTAAGAAAAGCGCTGTATATGACGACACAGCCATTTCGACTGAAGAGCACTGGCACAAGACTTGATTGTTTCAATGGTCATTCGATACTCACTAGCGGAATATCGTGCATCTGGAAATGTACGAACGTTTTTCTTGCACGAAAGATAGGATCGGAACACATTTATAAAACAAGGCATTTTCAAGTCTATCAAAACCTCATAAATTTTCTCTTCGAATAAGGAGCATTCAAGGAACCTGAACAATTCAATTTTAATTGGACGTGCGCATTTTTACCCGGAGATCCACTCCATTGCTGCCTTTGCAACTTTGAATTTTCAGAACATTTTCTGTCGTCAGAAGTGCTTGGCCGTGACTATCCGTTTACATGACAGACAGAATACTATTGTTGTTAGGACGTGAGGATATCAGTTTTCGAAACAATGTCGCACAGTGCGGGTTTACTTCTTTTCCTTCTCATCATTTTTCAAGTCGATTTTTCACCTGGACGACCCAGTGGAAAACTAAGACTAAAGGTAAGAGGTATAAATGACATTTTTTTTCCGTGATTGCCCGCGAGTCTTCTGAATATGAACGACTGACTGATGAGATGTGCATTTATTACACAGTGATTACAAGCCTGCACACATTGACCTTATTACTCAAATATCCCCCAGCCGCTATGCGCGTTTGCAATGGCATCGCTTTTCCCTTTCATCTGGCTTTTTTCTTAAAATTCAATCCATGTTTGGCCATAAATTGTTAGGCACCAAAGTAGGATATACTTGTCAAGGTCTCTAATAAGAAAGCCCCTCTTCCATATTTGGGATATCGAGTGTTTGAGAGAAGACCTAAGGAAAGGAAAGGAACTTTATTCAAGTGTGTAGTCGTTCTGGCGCGGGAGCACTTATTGGCGACACTGTAAACTGGAATCAACAATTAATGCAAATCAAGTCAAATGTTGGTTTTTGAGGAGAAGGGAAAACCGGCGTGCCCGAAGAAAAACTTCTCGGTGCAGAGTAGAGACCCAACAAATTCATCCTACATATGACGGCTACTCTGGGAATCGAACCCCAGCCAAATTGGTGGGATGTGAGTGCTC
>NC_090880.1:39901026-39918526 GCF_036669935.1 Montipora foliosa | reverse complement strand
AGGATATGGTCAGATACGTCTACAGGTGCTGCAGTGTGAATGTGTAAGATACCGCACGGTAGGTCCCTACCATGGACAGAAGACCACTTGCATAATAATGATTGTGATGATAATGAAGATGACGATAACAAAATTAATTACGTAATTATGGCTTCACGCTTATAGCTAGCACAAGTACTCTACTAATGAAGGACACTTTAAGTCAAATTTAAACTGATCAAATGAAATGTTGGCTTATTCGTGAGAGGGAAAGGCCGGAGTACCCAGAGAGAAAACTCTCAGAGTCGAGAGCCACCCAGTCGACCCTGCACGAGCTCCCTGCATAATAAAATGTCATCTTTCCTTCAACAGAGACAAACAAACTGAGTGTATTTCTCGAACAACAATTATACTTTCATTTTACGAGTTTTCGTTGAGGCAACATAGGAAGATAACTGTCTTCAAATAAAGTTCTTATATCCAGATATTTCCACCACGGCTTCATTTCACGAGGGCGAGTAAGAACGAGAGAAATAGTTAAAATTTGAAAAAATCAGTGTTTTACAAACAAAGTAACAATAATTTCTAATGAGAATAAAATATTTAGGGGCACTTTTTGAAGTGTACATTTCGTTTGCTAGGCATCCTAGCCGTTGATTCATTGGCTTGGCCATGAAGGGTTTTCCGTGGCGTGACGTCCCAAATATAAGAATATAAATTCTGGGGTAGCTTTCAGGCTCTGTAAGTGTCACGGGTGAGAAGAATTTTAAATGGATAAAACATTTAAGAAATAAAAATAATTTCGTGTAAAAACACAACAAGTTACATCCCTACTGAGAAGATTTACAACATCACGTCAGGTGTCACTTTTCTTCGTCCTGTTCAGTACTTGCGTGACTTGCGGTATCGACAGGTGTCGCGTGTCCAGAAGACGTCATCTTCGACATCCACTGCTTTCTCAGGAACTCTACTTCTTGACTTAGAATTTTCCTTTCCTTTAGTAAGTTAT
This sequence comes from Montipora foliosa, assembly GCF_036669935.1. Classification (NCBI taxonomy): domain Eukaryota; kingdom Metazoa; phylum Cnidaria; class Anthozoa; order Scleractinia; family Acroporidae; genus Montipora; species Montipora foliosa. Next base: position 39,917,538 of record NC_090880.1, on the reverse strand, counting down.
TTCTTGCTGCAAGCAGTTCACACATCTGTGAGGAGAAACGCAGCTCACATTCACGCAAAAACCAGACAAATAAATTCGTGCAGGAGTGCAAAACACCATTCGATATAAGACACTGTGATGTGAGGCAGCCTCCGTGCAGTCTGACCCACCCCCCGAAAAAAAAACCTGGGGGGGGGGGGGGGAACTGGTTCGGCTGCTGCATCGATTTATGCCAGGGAAGGGAGATGAGGAAGGAAGGACAATACCCTTTACTCTTTCATTAAAATTCTGTTCCATCATTCCCAGTCAATATTACCTGATCAACTTGTTTTCTAGCATTCTCATCACTTTGTTTGAGCCTCGCTGACAGTTCATTTATCTTTTTGTCTTTCTTAGTGTTTTGTTCCTCCAACATTCGTCTCTCCGTCGATGATTCCTCTAGTTTTTGTTTCGCTGTTGCACGTTCCAGATTAGCCTCTTGTAATCTGGATCTAAATTTGGAACAAACAAGAATGCTAATTTGGAAATGGAGGAATCTTAAGCTGTACAAACTTTTCCCGAAACCTTTGCACGTCTTTTTAACCTGAATTGAATAGAATTGGCTACAAGCCCCGAAGATTCCATTACGGAGAAATGCAATAGCAAACGCAATAGCAATAGCAAATTTAATCCAGGATTAGCGTACTTTGGTTTCATTTTTTCAACTTTTCAATAAAAGTTTCTTTTGCTTATTTTTGACTTCCTCTAATGTAAAATTTTGCCGAATATAAGCGTTTAACAACATTTCGAAGCAGAAAAATAAACTCCTTGGTTAGTTTTTATGATTTGGGAATAGCTGTAAACGGCGTTTGAACAACTAGGCCGTGGATCATTTCCGCGAATCTGCTGTAAAACAAGAAGCTAGGAGTTGAAAAGGACCAAACGATACCTCGCTTTTTCAGAAGAATCTTGCAACTGTTGGGTGAGCCTCTTACATTCCTCTTTCATCTGATTGCAAACTTGCATCTCCGACTCCAGCATCTGCTGCAATTCAGTTCTGTATTGCGCTGCAAGACAAACGACTGTCAACTAACACTGTGTAAATGTTGAGAAGCCAATGAAGATTATTCGAAAAAAATCAGTCATCTACTGCAAGTTAGTTTGTAGGATTTAATGCGTGTAACTAACGCTAGAAGTTTAGAAGAAATGAATTGACGATGAAGTGGGCATTAGTTTATCGGTAGTTTATCGATGGCTTCATGGTTAGTGCGCTCGACTCCAGAGCGAGTGGTCCGGGTTCGGGGCCTGACCGGAGACGTTGTGTTGTGTTCTTAGGCAAGACACTTTACTCTCACGGTCCGGCGAATTAATGACGGGGGTAGCCCGGCGATGGACTAGCATCCCATCCAGGGGGGAGTAGAAGTACTCCTAGTCGCTTCATGCTACGAAAACCGGGGATAAGCTCCGGCCTAGTTGGCCACTTGGCTAGTAAAAAGACTTTACTAGTAGATACACTCTAAAACAATTGTAACATGCAGATAAGTTTGTTTGTACAAGAATCTATAAGAACATTTCTCAGTGTAAAAGAAAAAAATCGAAACAGCGCTAATTCAGAGGCACCAAGCCGAATATCCAGCGCAGCTATTACTCGGTTCTCGTGGACCTGAAAGACGGTTTTAGCAGCTTGCTGTTGGTCAGTTCGTTCGTCGTATTGCAGCTTCTATCGAGGCTAGCCCTGCAAATGCTTGAACGAAAGGGTACGGCTTCATTAACAGTGGCCTCATGGTTAGAGTGCTCAACTCCGGATCGAACGGTCCGGGTTCGGGTCCTGGCTGGGGACATTGTGTTGTGTTCTTGGGCAAGGCACTTTACTCTCACGGTGCCTCTCTCCACCCAGGTGTATAAATGGGTACCGGCGAAATGCTGGGGGTAACCCTGCGATGGACTAGCATCCCATCCAGGGGGAAGTAGAAATATTCCTAGTCGCTTCATGCTAATGAAACCGGAGATAAGTGCCGACCTGATGGGCCTTCTGGCTCGTAAGCAGAGACTTTACTTTACTTTCATTAACAGCATCTAAAGGTGACTGAGATAAGGGTCGTTTAATTAAGTCTCTTTTCGGCCACCGCGCTTTTCTTCCCATAAGGACCTCAAAATTGTAGCGCAATTTTGGTCAACCCAACACAGGCCACTTGAGAGTTGCTGGGAAACGTTCTCCATCATCATTGGTAGGCTTCAAACGCCAAATTTAATCGGAACAAACCGGAAAATGACAAACAACATAGTGTGAAAAGAAAACTACAAAAAACTCTTGCAAATACAAAACTAAAATATATACGCGTTAACAAATCGTCTGTGCCATAATCCTACGCGTGTCACGTGATCACGGCCGAACTTTGCGCGATCGCGCAAAGTTCTCCGCAAGGGGGGTAGACTAAATGAAATCAAACAAGAGCTCGCAAAATAGGCATCTATTTAGTTTACGACTATACAACTATGGAAAACACTTCAACTCCAGGAAAAATATTGCGTCTAAGGTAAAGACAAGTTACGCATCCGTTATCAGTTAAACATACCACTTTCGATACATTAAAATTCAGCTTGGTAGCGAGGCCTAGAGGACACAAACAAATGAAACTGAATGAACATGTTTATTCATTTATTTTCTTTGTGCCCTCTAAGCCTCACTATCAAGCTAAATTTTAATATATCGAAAGTGATATATTGCTTATATCTAAAGTTATAAACTGAAAATAGGCCTCACAATGTCTGGACTCTGTTTCGTGCAGCATGGTGTTAAGTCGATCCTCTCTTTGTTTGTTCTGCTCAGTGAGGTTTTCCATTTGCTCAGCTTTTGATTTCAGCTGCTTTTCCATTGTAATCTCTGCTCTTTTAACCTGCATCGCATGAAATGAATGAATTGACAATAAGCGAGAGAAGAAGAGGAAGAAGGCAGGAAGAAACCGAGAGGGATATAGAAGGGAGTCTCCCTCTCCTCCCTTCCTGTAGTCTAAAAAAAAAAACGAGGGTGAGCTCTATCCCTCTATGCACATCCTATACGAGAATTGTTTGCCAGTGTCAAGGAAACAGCTTTTCAAGAAAATGGTGCGAAGTCTAAAGTTTTTCTTATATATGAAACGTATTTTTCATTCAGGTACCAGGTTCCGTAGTTGGGGAACGAAAGGAGGGGCCTGGGGACATTCCTTTGATGCGGCCAATCCTCCGCTCGGCCAGCAAACCCCAATTCTTCCACTATGTTGAGCCTGGGGTTCGTTCCTCGAAAGCCCCGAGACTTTTCGGGCCTTTTTCTGAGTTCAGAACACAATCATTTTGCTTTTAATAATCTTGAAAATATTTCAAACGACCAGATTTCCAACAAAAGCGGATAGCAACTTCAAAAATGGCTTTTAGGACTTTCAAGAAACTTGCCCCTTGTCCTAGGCTTAACCCTTTCACTCCTATGAATGTTTATGCTCTTAACTCGTACCATAGATTTCTTTTTTGTTAGTCGTGAGCATTTAGTGTTACATCAAGACAATACCCTGTGTTGATAATAGTCTTTATTATTCTCAACTTGTCTGCCTGGTAGTTTTTTTTTTGAAACTGTGAGGTGAATTTACATACTGATTATTCGTGGGAGTAAAAGGGTTCAGGTGAAAAGGAAGACTACTCGTCACCTAAGAAATTTATCATTCGGACTCGCTTTCAGAAAGAGGCTGAAGGAAAATTCCTTTGCTGGATCGATATTTGGTATCTCAGATGAGTTGCCTTATTATAAAGCAGCTTACTTCTCGTTCAGCGATGTCCACTCTCTCAGTAAGTCTTAGGCAATCTTCTTTACTTTCCACCAAGGTTTTCTCGGCTTCTTGCAGGCGGCGTCGGAGGATTTCTATTTCACTTGATGCTCGAGATTTCTCCTACAATTAATAACGACCGCCTTTTACTACTGATGCGACGGTGCCAGGAAAAGATTAATCTGCGCATGCGCCAAATCCCAATGCTACTAAATGTCAGTACGAATTGTTTAAAATTATCTTTTTATTGAAACTAATGAGAAGCAATTTCCTGCACTGTCATTTCAAATGGCTCTCTACGCCTTTGGTTGACATAAAAGATCCTCTGAGTCTGATGATGATATATACATTTCTTTATTTCTTAGATCGTGAGCGGGCGGAATCCACCCCGCGAGCAGATCCTCTCTAAAACTCATCAGAGGGCAAGCAAGACAGGCTCTGCAGAAGTCGCCACAGGCCAAGTTTTTGGGCTAGTCACTCCGGTCAAACCGGTTTAGGCAGCGCGCGCATGTTTCTGACAAGGCGAAGGCCAAAATCGGGGTAGGGTCGTACCTCTTGTTGAACACTATATTTCATTGACTAAACAGTGTCGTACTTCCTACTGTTTTCTGTGCTAAATCCATTTTTATCTTTGTTCGTTCTATTGTTCTTTTGGCCAATCCTGAATCCCGTTCAATGAGGTACTGCACGACCCCAAAATCGAGCCTTCAGTACGAAAATCAATATGGCGTCTAGGAGTGCGATCGGCGATTGGCCTGGTCTCCAAGCAACGGCTTGCGCATACTCAATAAAGACTAACACGATTTCTGCAGAGTCCTTTCTTTCTCGTCGAGTTACGAAAGGCTCTGCTGGCAGGGTCGCGGTATCCTGAGAATCCAGCAATCTGATTAGTTGAGGGAGCGGGCAGAATTTTCCTATCTCTTGACCACGGTCACGGTAACAAAGAACACAAAGTGACAAGCGAAGCATTCTCGTCACCAGAGCCTCGGATCTTATGTAGGCGCGTAACCCTACGTTCTGGGAAACTCTGCGTAGGAGAACATGCGCCGTAGAGTTCTTATAGCCAAAAACTGCCTATTTGAATCTTAAGGCGCAAGCTCACTCTACGTGCTAACATGAATGCACTTATCAGAGACGCTTTTCATTGCTCTTCACGAAAGCCGACGAGAAGACACTTTGTATCAGGGTTCCCCAGAGCTCTTAAGCACAAAAGAGAAGAGCTCTGGGGTCGAAATTGTGAGTGAAGTTATAATTTGTCTTTATCGTTTTGAAATAGCTTCTTCTACATTTCGCCAAGTTTGTTGACTTTCGAAGTGAAACTTCACAAAATGTAAAAAAATCCCCATTCATTTTATCGAACTTTTGTTGACAGGTTGATGAGACAATGTATAAATTAAAATTACCATGACCTAGTAGTAGTATCTCCTACCCTCTAAAGTAGAATTTAGAAATAAATAAAAAACGAACGTTATTCACCGGCCTAGGTGGGTCCGTATAGGACCGTATAGGAAAAAACTGTGCCCTCGGTCTCGAGTACCGTACTCAAGACCTCGGGCACAGTTTTTCCCTATACGGACCTCCCGGCCGGTGAATAACATAAATATGTACAGGTAATATATGTTGCTGAAATTGTATCCATTGGAAACTCGGAAAAAACCTCGGGCGGAGTACAGAATCAACAAAGTCAAACCGCATCATACCAACCTTGCTCCCGAATGTTTGACTGAAAGGAAGAAAATCTCCACCCACGGTCCCCGAAAACAAATGCCCGCAATGAAGGAAGTTAACTAGTTACCAATTCTCTTTCCCTCTGGGATTGTTGAGCTGTTGTCTTCATTGAATTTATTTCCTGGTGAGCAACTAAAAGTTTCATCCGCGTTTGTTCCAGCTCTTGTTGCACGTTGGCCCCAACCTAGTAAGTGAATATGAGCAGGTTTAGAGAGAGAAGGACAAGTGACCAGAGGAAATTAAAGACGATGGAAATTGAGGATGAGGAGGAGGAATTGAGGACGGGGCGAGAAATTGAGGACGGGGTGGGGGCACACTTTTACCGACCTGTTCTATTTCTGACGTGTGCGCCATTATTTGGCTTTTTGCCTTCTCGAGTTCAGTCGCAAGATCAACCTGAAATGACACAAATGCAAAAAAGAACAGCAATTATGGAGATCAGGTCGACCAAACGCACACGATGTTCATCATTCTGTTGATTGGTTCATTTATGGCTATTGCCCAGGTCTCGCGCCACAATCCTTCCCCTGGACGCAATAACTAAACGACGCCTAGAGACAAGGAAAATGATGTTGCTTAAACGCTCCGAACCAGACGGCCAAGTAACGTACTCTCCCACAGTGAATTGTCCATGAGGTGCAGTACCCTACCTTTTCTCTAGTGAGTCGTTCCAGCTGGTTTTCTAATGCAGCACTCGCTTCACTTGAGGCTTCCAACTGAAAAAAAAAATATGATACTGAGCCCGACGGGAATAAAATGGATTTTTGCTTGGAGTGACATTTTTGGTTGCGCGCTGATTTCCTAGCTTCCTGTTTGTGGACTGAATGTAGGCCGGACGAAGCAGGATCTATACGGGAACGCCACAAAGCAATAATATTATTGGTTAAAAGAGGGGAAAATAGGCACTTTTGCGCATATTTTTTGGTACTCTGCATAACAATGCTGTGTCGGTGGGGAAGTAGTACACAAAAATTTGGTTTTATCAACGGAGTTGATAATGTAAATTGACCACCGTACAGGGATTCTAAAGGCTGACGTTTCGAGCGTTAGCACTTCGTCAGAGCGAATCGAGGAATTATGGGTTGTGTGTAGTCTTTATAGTGGAGTACGTTTTATAGTGGAGTAGGTTTTAACGACAACGCGAGCATACCGTAAATGTGAATCTTTCATCCTCTATTTTTACTTCGAAACCGCTCGTACCAATTTATTTTTAAGATACTTCGCCCATTTTTTGCGACGCGAACGAGGTGGAATAATCGTCGAAAACTTGATAAAATGCAAAGCTACTACCGTCGCAGATCTTAGCTTCTATTTCCTCTCTTCGCCTGAGTTGTGCGATTCTAGATGGCGCCTGTCCCTCGTCCGCTGCTGGGATTACGGTGTGTCAGGAGTCCATAAACAGGAACCTACAACTCCAATATTAGGTCTATGTAGCGAAATTTCACAAATCAAGCTATTTTTAGACGATTTCGATTGGTTTACACGAGTGACCAATCTCAATTCCATGGGTAATAGAGCGAGTTTCAATCGAGTGTCGTAAAACAAAAACCAAAGTAATTACTTTGGCCAATCCAAAAGGACGGAGACAATCCCGTAAACCAATCAAAACTCGAAGTATTTACACGAAGCCGATTCAAAGCGCGGGAAAATGTGCACGCACGAGCTACGATTGGTTTTGGTTTCACCTCTGGGGCGGCTTTCCTCGAAAGTCCCGAAAACTTTTCGGGCCCGAAAAGCCATCTGTGAAATTAACAACCGCTTGTTTTGGAAACCCGACCTTTTGACATGTTTTCAAGGTAACAAAAATAGAACTAACTTTGAGTTTTGACGAATTTAATTCTCTCCGTTCTTGAGATACAAAGGGAATTGTCACACCCGAAAACGGCTTGTAAAGTTTCGGGACTTTCGAGAAACGGCCCCCTGATTGGATGAAAAAATGGCGCGAGAACTTTGAACCAATTACTGAGTGAAGTAATGCAAAACCAAAGCAATTCGCTAATTACTTTCGACACTCAATTGAAAACCGCTCTAATTTCTCATACAAGACTCCTGACTATTTATTAGCTGGAGAGGTCTAGTTTCGCCAGAAAATCAATCTAAGAACAACTCGGTCTGTAAAAACGCCGTTTCAGAAATAGAATGAAGTTGTACGCTGTAAGTCATTGACTCCTGAGTGTGTGCATTTGGGTATTGAGCGTTTTCACTCACGTGACCAGCAGCCATATTGGATTATTGTGCGGAGGATTAGTTTGGTACACCATCATGGCCGCCATTCCTTTGTTCAGGTACACCAACATGGCCGCCGTGACGTCACGTGAAAACACTCTATTCCAATAGGCCATTTCCGAGTTCATGTCTGCCTCCTCTTCAAAGCGAGTCTAGGTGCGAAGTTTTTCTCATGAAAATTAGTTTTCATTCATATGTAAAGTAGAACTAATTACCATCACAAAAACTTCGCACTTAGAGATTCGCTTTGAAGAAGAGGCAGAAATGAACTCGGAAATGGCCTATTTAAACGGTGCTGTTAAATGGCTTTGTAAATCGCGTCCTGGCCAAGTTTTGCTCACCAAAAGTTGATAGTTTCGTTCTTAACGAAATCGTGGTAATCAGTCCAAATGGATACCAGAACGTTCGCTCTCACAAAGGGCTGACGCTTGAAACGGCGTCAGCTTACAAATCCTCTTTTCGATGGTTCATCAGTTTTCGGTATTATCCATTTTTAGCGCGGCTACTGCTAGATTTTTGCGGGGGGGGGGGGGGGGACGTGGCGGTTTGTCTTCCTTGCACGATTCATAATGATTTTGCATTGAGCACGAGCAATCCCTCGAACTTGATTGCAAACCAATCAGAGGCGTTGTGGTCATCAGACCCAATCTGATTGGCCATAATTTAGCGGGACCCGTAATCTAAATTAAGATAATACAGTAAACTAAGGTGCCAAATCCAAATGAGAGAGATCTACATTTCTGGGTCGCGGGCTTCTGTCCATGCGCAAAAAACTGAAACTGTCCCGACTATTTCCTCTGATGATAATGCTTGACCTGCTAAACGCCCTTACCCGCAGTCGGAGACTGAATTACTAAGGGCGCGACTCGACGAGGTCGGACCGAAGGAGCTGTGCTGCCGGCTAGGCGCTCGGCCCCTGAACACGACCCATGTATGTATGACCTCGGAGCACTGCACCACAGCAAGATGGAATAGGCTGGGAGTCGAGTTTTGCTGAGGGAGGAAAACCAGAGTACCCGGAGAAAAACCCTCGGAGTCTGGTTGAGGTCGACTGAAACTCAGGCCACATACGATTTTGGGGTCCAGAGTTGAACCCGGGTCGCAGAGGTGGGAGGCACGGTTGATTACCACTAAGCCATCCTGACTGTCCAAATCGCAAGCCCAAATTCCTAGAATTAACGCTTAAAAATTATGCCGTGATTTACCTGTTTGTTAAGTTTATCGGTTTCTGCTCGGCAAGCGTCACGAATGTTTTGTCGTTCTTTGCCCATTTTCTCGCTTGATAATTTCATGTACTGTTCATGACGTTCTCGCTCTCTGTGCAAATCTTCTCTCAGTTGTCTGACATGGATAATTGCCTAACAAAAAAAAAAAGTCAGTCGATTGGATAACAACTATCCTACTGTTCTTAAACAAAAAGTACATGAATTCATGTAGAGGAACTGCGTATTGGCACGCGTGGCTGGCGGGATATTCATCGCGGCATTATTCAAACACGCGCGAGTAAATCGATGCTTGCTGCGTTGTGTTTTGGCCTCGAGTGGGCAGTGAGTGGTATGGGCAACTCGCACTCGCGGCCAAAACACAACGGAGCAATCATCGTTTTATTCGCACGTGTTGAAATAAACCCGCGATAAAAACATCCCGCCAGATACGCACGCTAACTGCATATATGTGACGACTTTCTTAGTGAAAAATCGTCGCATTTTACGGAAAAACTTCGACAGTTGTTTGAGTCTTGTTCAATCTTGTTTTTTTTCCAGGCTTCTTCACAGCAGCCAAAGTTGTTGCATACACTACGATGACCTTTCGCTTAGAAAGCCTTGATGGTGGAGTAAAAGAAAAATCGAATCGAAAATCTATCGACTCCGGCAGTATATTTCATTCAGCGAGGTCACAGGGCTCCAGCACTGGGCTGAATTAATCCAAGACGAGACAATTTGGCGTTTGATTTACACACAGAAAACTTGGGTTAGCATGTTGCTCTAACCTGAAGTAGGTGTCAAATTGAAGGCAGTAGAACGCTCCAAGGCTACCAGAAATGTTCTCCTGTGCCTAACAATATGGACCTTGATCGGAGGACGGGGACGTTTTCCGCCCTGAACATGCGCATAAGGTTTGGGGGCCGACATTTTTCGAAGTGCGCATGCTCGGAACGGAAAAATCGTACTGGTAGTTGTCCTCGTCCTCCGACCGAAAGGTTCCTAATAAACCCAACGAGATCAAACTACCTTGGACTGGATGGACCTAACGGTTCTTTTGAATTTGACTAAACAATGATGAACTACTCGTCACTTTGTAATTTGTAAACTTTGACCGACTGGTGGTCATACAAGACACTTCCAAAACCAATCAAAGGTATCGTGTGGTAAACTCGTGGAGTAAGTAAGATACTGCGTCAGGGAGGTGATATCGCGAATTATCAAGCCTATAGAGTGGCAGTGTAATACATTATATTGAACGTCTTTCATTCTTAACGACCATTTAACGAATGCATGAATGCGCCTGCCGAACGACGATTAGAAATCGATTACAAATTTTCCATTGTTTACGCCTGACAGCCTGATTCTCCAACCATTCCGATAGCTCTCCACGAGCTAAAAACGTGGTCTAAAGCCCACAATTACGAATATATTTTTACTTGCAATAAATGCATGCATATATTTGAAGTGTGTGCCGTTTAATATAGACGAAATGGAGAAGTGATCCTCGCATTTGTCTGGACAAAAGGCCATTTTACAGTTGTTGACTCAATGACCGCCATGGCCTATGAATGGCTGTGAGGCTGCCGGTGACCTTATGTTGATACTGTCCTCACTACTTTTATCATATAAATTATGCTGTCGTTATTTTAATTAGTCTATATTAGCATTAGAAAAGCACAAAAGGTTACTATCAAAGCAGCCCTGGTCACCGGCAGCCTCGCTTCCATTCTTAGGCCAGGTAACTTACCTACAACTGTAAAATGGTCTATTCTTAGCAACTGTCTTTTATAGACACCTTTCATTCATCGAGTCCTTTCACGGGAACACATCAGCCCAACAAATTGACCTGCTCCCAACTGTGAGGCTTCATAGCTCAGTTGGTAGAGCATTGCACCAGCATTGCACCAGCATTGCGCCAGCATTGCACCGGCATCGCAGAGGTCATTGGTTCAATTCCCGTTGAAATCACCTGAATTCCTCAGGTGTTTATAACTGAGATAACTGCTAAAAGTTGTACAGATTAGTGTGACGTTCTCTTCTCCATTTTGACACTTCTACTTCTAACCCTTCACTCCCTTGTCTTGTACCTCTGCTTTTTCCAATTGAGCCTGCTCAACCATGTGACAGCTGTTTTTCACTTGACTGTATGCCTCAAACTCTCGCTGTCGCACTTCGCCCAAGACCTCCTTCTGCTCTGTGAGCGTGTTCATTAAATCATCTCTTTCCCTGTGGAACAGATGCAGATTCCATCTTTAATTTTACTACACCTCTCAGAAAATATGCGAGCTTTTTGATCGGCCGTATACTTCCGCACTGCGCGTTTAACTAAAAGACTTGATTCAAATACCCTAAGATCTTTTTTCTAACCTACAAAGAACTTCAAACAATACTTAATTTACTTGATTAGGATCTGTAATTAGCACTCGTTTTTTATTTCCTCGGGTATTCCCGGGTCGCCATCCAAAAAAAAAAAGAATTCTTTAGTTATTTACTTTGATAATTTGTTGATAGTTTGAATAGCAGCATCACTGTGAGAGTTTGATAGCAGAGCTGTTTCCTGTCCACATTTGACACACAAGGCTGGCTGATTGCTCTGAGAAGAAAACAGAAAAAACAAATTTAACACGAGATATGCAATGCAAAAAAGTTTCTTAAGGATTCCAGGTAGTCTCAACCATTGGTTCTCATTGAGATTTAGAACTTGTTCTGTGCCAGTTACGAAGGAAAGCCCCCTTAGATGGGCCCAAGAAATATGTAGAAATGAAAATTCCTCAACTGATGCAGCAGCACGAGACGGCCAATGGATAGGGTACAAAAGGAATAAGCTCAAGGAGAAACGTCTTACAAAAATATTCACAACCTGACTGTATGAACAATACATCCTATAAAGTGGATGAGTAAGAAGACCGACAGACCAATAATGAACCTAAATCTCCCGCCAGAAGCCTTAACTAGTAGTCCCCAAAGATCCCGTGACATCCCGCAAGGGTTCGATATCCCGCTCTCAGCTGAGTCACTGGCACATCATATTACAGCGAAATTAGCATATTATTAAAGGGAATATAGTATATTTCCTATAGGATATTATTAAAGAGAAATTTGAGTATCAAAGGCAAATCATGGCACACATCGACAAATACCCCAACATTGAGCCTGTTCGGAAGATTAATGATCAAGTGTGCAACTCTCCATTCCTGAGATTTTTATGACCACGGAATCTCCTATTCGAGCGACAAACGGCCAATCAATGATTCGAGGTCCATCACTCAGAATTCCGAAGCCAAAGGGAACGACGCCGAGTATTGAGCCGACATCGTAACTACATTTTAAATCTGCAAAGTTACACAAATCACCCCCCGTTAATATGAAACAAAAAAATTGAAAACTCTTTTTGCCAATCTTACCTGATCAATTAACAGTTTCTGAGCTCTGTGAAAATATAAAAACACTAGAAAAATTAAAAAACGAAAAGACCTGTTGTCGAATTTGATGGAGAAATTCGTCATCTTTGTCCAAAAAATTTACATCCAGAACTTGAAAAACGAGTTAGAAACAGAAAAGTTTTAAAATGTTTGCATGTTGTTGATCATATGCGTTTAAGAATCTTCCTGCTAATGTAAATGGTTTGATCCAATAAATTATAACAAGGCGTAATAGAAAAGTGCTGTGACAGTGGCCTTCGTCAGGATCCCCAGACAAGGAGCGAACAACTCCAATACTTAGCCTATGTCACGGGATCTTTACAGACCGATTTATTTCTTGACTACCTTCCGCAAAAACTCAAAGGCAGCTCCTGTTCAATGATGCTATGACGTCAAGTTAGTTTCTTGTGATTAGTTATCAGGCTTCCGCGGGAGTTTCATGCGCGAGAAAGACGATTTTAGAAATAACTAGGTCTGTCAAAACGCCCGATCAAGAATTCCATTCGGAGGAATGCTCCTACTGATGGTTCTTGTCCATCCACCAAGACGTTAGCTGAACGTTTACCATTTCACGGCGGGTACTTTGACGCTATAAATTCGTAGATTTGTTGGCCTTTTTTTAATTTCCTGTTTCTTTCTTTTTTTCTTTTTGGACTTGAGTATCTCAGGAAGCCAAGGGCTGAGGAAACACAAGACAATCACGTACAATAAATCCTTCAAACTAACATCATCGGTTGGCGTTTCATTTCATTAGTTTTCCGGCTTTTTTTCTCCAATCTCAAAATTGTACTGTCGGCATTTCTGGGAGTTTCACTTATAGTGATGTATAAGGGACCCAGGTCTCCTTGATGACGGGTTTGCTACCAAGGAACTTGAAATCGGCCTTACAAAGAAAATAACCCAGACGAGTCCGATACTGTCTTTGATTATCAAATCCTGTACTTTGAAAAGCTATCGAAAACCCGGAGACTATATTTTCCTTTGGCGTGATATTACGCGAAGTATAGTTAATTGTAACTTAGGAGTCTTAGAGATGTGATTTAATATTAAAACAAAGAAAAAAACAAAAGTTAACATGAAGAAAAATATAACGGCATAAAAGTTTTTTTGTACTCGCCTTAATTTGTTCTGAAGTTCAGATACTTGTCTCTGTGAATCTTCGAGCTCATCTCTGAGAACAACAACAGATAAATATCTCTTTTAACAATAATTCGGAGATACACTATTACATCTAAAAAACAAGGAGAAAATGGGTTCGTTTTTTAAACGAAGTGTAACTACGACCGCATTTATTAGAAATGCCAATAACTTTAGCCAAGAAGGCAGGTACGTTTTTTAATTTTGACTATCTGGATGCGTATGAATGCGTTTTTAAGGCAGAGATACACCTCCTAACACCATTAAACAACACGCCTTTCTTGAACAATATTGAATAATATTGGATAATATAGCGGAACAATGTTTCCCTGTTAGCAGAGGTCTCTTTTCTTTTGCGTTCGCTGGGTTGACGAGTACGGGAGAATAGACCCCTGCCATTGGTCGAAACTCGCTTTGATCCAACCGCCGTCCACAAGCTTGGACGGCACTCTTCAAACCGCATGCCCAATGATATGTTTGCTGACTGTGACTTGAGCCCACTGTGTCTCGCGCATTCCTTTACAGTTATTCCGCTGCTGTTAAGTGAGCCCACACAACATGAAGTATGAGGTAAGGATTCGGTCGCTAAGTAACCGCCGTGCATGCTCAACAAAGTGAATTTCGACCCATGGCAGAGGTCTCTTCTCCCGTACTCGTCAAAAAAAAAAAAACGTCTTCCAGCAGGGAAGAACAATGTAGGACATACTGAACAGTATAGAGCTGCATATGTTGTATTGCTTTATAAACACCTATGCAAGACCTGTGTGACTAGCTGCAAACTGACCACTGCAGTTATTTCTAAAGCAGTGCAGCTTTTCGATTGTTTTCCCTTAATTGGCCTTTCATGTACCTCGTTGAGTATAGCAGTGTCTCTAGATGCTTTGTTTTTGCTTCATGGAGTTTGCGTATCTTTTCCTGCAAGAATAGAGAATTTCTTTTCAAAAACTGTGCTTTAACAGTATTAGTTCCATGAGGAAATGATAACAAGAAATGATTCTGTTCTTTTGCATCTGGCATGGCGGTGTCTGTAGTATGTACATTAGCTTTCTAAAAGTGCGACCTTTGCTTGGTTACCACATCTGGGAACGCTTTCAAAATCTCCATTGAGGCGCTTGAGCACCAATATTTCTTGCAGAAAGTAAAACTTGTCTTAATTTACGAGGAAAAATTGCTACGTAAAACCTAAACTTGCGGAAGAATGTAATACGATCCCCTCATCGCTTTTCTTTGTTTCCAGTCGGTTCTGCTATAAATAAGCGTTAGTTTTTGCTCTTTTATGAAGACTGCAATAACAACCTCAAAAAAAAGTAAACCTGCAGTGTCACACAGCAGTTCCTCAATCTTGCAGTCTGACGTTTGTGGTAGGTGGTAAAATAATATTAGATAAATTGTACCTCCAGCTTGATTGATTGATTGATTGATTGACCGACTGATTGAATGATTACAACGCGCACGCTTTTACATTATAACGTTTTTAAAAACTTACCACTTCTTCTTCCAGCTGGTTGACAAATTTCCTTTCATTGGCAGACATAAAAAGCTGTTGAGAGTGTAGAGTTCTCATTATTACTACAGTATAATGAAAGTTTGTAGTATAGGTTATTCTAGTTGCACTCATAATGACTGGCCATACATTAAAAAAAAAAACAATACATGTAAATTCCATATACCATTGAGTCAAGGGAACCCATTCCAAATGAACTCTCAAATGCAGACGTATAGACCCCATTTGGCATCAAGGACCTTCTGAAATCATAGCCAGTAGGTTGTTCCTTCCTAAGAAAGCTGTTTCTTGTACTCCTTTCACTGTCATCAGGATCCCATTCCTTAACACCCTTGTTCTTGTCCCTCTGTCCTGTATCTCTGTGTTTTTCACTCTGAATAAGTGTTTCAGTTGCCTCTTTCATCTGAGCCCTCTCTTCATCACCATGAGCACTGACCATTAACTTAACACCCTCATCAACTCTTCTGGTACTCCTCTGTGTTAGAACATCTGAAGTGTTCCCTCTACCCACTGATTGCATCTCATCCTACACATGTGCAAAAAAGCATGGTCAAGTTGAAAAATAAAGCATAATAAAAGCTCTGGTTTTTCAAGGCCCTGAGTGAGACTTTCTCTCAGGCCTTCTGATATTACGCGATGGTGCGATTTCGCACAATCGACCTCAAATCGCATCCGATCGCACAATTCACGAAAAATCGCATAATTCACAAAAGGATGCACAAAATTCATAAAATGAAACATAAATCAACACGTTTCTTAGAAATTCCTGCATAAATACACCATTTTTAAGATGATTTATCTTGGAAAAAGGCTAAAAACCCTTTGTCACCTTCGATTTCGTAAACATTCGAAGTTCAAGGCTTTATTTTTCATGTCGGGGACCTGGTGCGAGTCTCCTTCTATTGGTGCAACACAACACAAACACGCACTTATATACACACCACTGAAATGTTGCCTTCTCTTAGAGAAGAGATTTGTGAAAAATAAGCGAAGTTGTAAGTTTTTCGGCAAAATGTAGTTTCTTTCGTTGAAAACTGATAAAAACTTACTCATGGATAAGTTTGTTGTGAAAACGCTCGCTTTTTCTTCGATGAAGAAGGAAGTTCCTACCTTCCGCCCAATCTGACAGCTGACGATCGAGCAAGAAAGTACCTCACAGGTACGCTCCACGTGGACGATGGACTGATGTTTTTCTGGTCGTGAAATATTAGGGCCTTTTATACGAGAGAAAATAAGCCGCGGCTTACTCTGGCCACGGTGTACAAAATACGCCAAAGGAACTATTTATACGAATATATATTCCCAGGTCAATATAAGCCGCGGCTTAAAAAAGACGTGAACATAGATTTTGAGGCCCTATTAGGGGTTATCGGGATACGGGATATTTGGATAAAAAATTATAGGGATACGGGATATTTGGGCGGAAAATTAAAGGGATACGGGATATTTTTAAAAAGATTCTGGGATATCGAAGTTATCATTTTTTAAAAGAATCAAATAAGAATTAACGGGATACGGGATATTTTGGCCAAAAATTA
>NC_090880.1:39883526-39898526 GCF_036669935.1 Montipora foliosa | reverse complement strand
TCTGTGTGAGCGACTTCTATCTGCACTGCACAATCATGTAATAACTGGACTCACAGAATTGGAGGTAACAGCTGAATTTCTTGGCTCAATAACTTTAGCTTCCTCGTATCTTTGGAGTAATGTCTTCAATCTTGTAACTGAACAAAAATATAAACACTTTCATATCACTCACAAGCATCAGGAATACTTTGTTTATCAATGTGTACAACATGCACAGAAGACTACAAACTGCAATGAAACGAAGTACAAACGTAGAGTAAGTTTATTACCTGCAGATAAATAGCCTTTGCCTGCATAACCAGACTTCTTAGAACTAGGAACATTGACGGGAGAATTAAATGTATATCGCAGTGGTCCTAAACTTTGCGAAGCTCGTTCTAAAAATATGGAGTAAAAATCACACTTTGAGAAAACGAATAAAAATCAGAATTCCATAAAATCACAGAGGTTCCAAAAAGGAATACGATTGTCCACTTCGGATAATCGACACGCGTGACATGGTTTCACTGCAAGTGTATCTAGAACTTTTCTGAGACGCAAAGTTCGCAAGATAACATGTATGTTGAATTTAATTTTGACGGCAAAATCGAATGGAAAAATTGGGCATTACATTACGCGACCATTCCCTCTTGGTTTAAATGGTTTTCTTACCTCGAATTACCTTCTGGTAATCTGAAATTGGTTCATCGACATCAAACATTACACATGAAATGGCATTGATACACCATTTAGCTGCAGAAAACGTAATGAAACAGCTAAACAAGCGAAACAAGCGAAACAACGGTTTCAAACAGGCGCTATATGAGCCAGCGATGGCGAACGCTGAAGTCGAACTCATTCCTCGCACGTTTTTCAAAATGGCCACCTGGTTGAACAAACTTCGTGCACAATTGGTAGGTATTGGAAACGTTGCAACCGCTTTCCTCATCGGTGCAGCATTAACGAAAATCTATTACGAGACCTCTGACACTGAAAAAGGAAAGGTATCCATTCAGAGAGAGATTCAGGAAATTGAATCAAAGCATGACAATCTCAAATATGGAAGCCATCTTCGTGTCATCAGTCCTCAGCGTCAACTAGGAGGTGATCGGGCTAAATCGGACGCAGTGGGAGAAGTAAATGCAATTGAAGACGATAAAATTTTTAAGTACGGCCTTCCCAAACGATCCCCGGAATACTTGCGCTTTAAGAATCACGTTTTGTGCTACGATCAAGCGAAGAAAACGCCTCGCTGGGTGCTAGAGCATTTGACGAAAGAGAAAGTGAAAGGGGAAGCAGAACGAGTTCATTCAGCATTCAAACCTGATCCTAACATCCCTGCACGTTTCCAGTCAAGTAACGATGATTATTGGGACAGTGGATGGTCTAGAGGGCATATGGCACCAGCAAGTTAGTGCCACGTTCTTTCACTTGCTATCAGAATTCTCTTTACGGATGGAGGGTTAACCCTTTAACTCCAAATAGTGCCACTTATAGATTTTACTCTGTCTAACGCCAGACGATTTTACTCGTCAATGGGGAACCCCACGGGGCTTAAAGGGTTAACAACAGCTAGATTCACTCAAAAACTATGTCCCCATTAACCCTTTCACTCCCAATAGTGCCACTTATAGATTTTACTCTGTCTAACGCCAGACGGTTTTACTCGTCAACGGGGAACCCCACGGGGCTGAAAGGGTTAACAACAGCTAGATTCACTCAAAAACTATGTCCCCATTAACCCTTTAACTCCCAATAGTGCCACTTTATAGATTTTACTCTGTCTAACGCCAGACAATTTTACTCGTCAACGGGGAACCCCACGGGGCTGAAAGGGTTAATGCATTTTTTTTCAGACTTTCTTTGCAACGGCTTAGGTTTCTGCCTAACGGCGATGCAGGGATGGCGCAGTGGTGAGAGCACTCAACTACCAACAATGTGGCCGGGGTTCGATTCCCAAACTCAGCGCCATACATGAATGTGGGTTGAGTTTGTTGGTTCTCTATTCTGCACCGAGAGGTTTTTCTCCGGATACTATGTTTTTCCCCCTCCTCAAAAACCAACACTTGACTTAATTTGCATTTACTGTTAATTTCAGTTTACAGTGTCCCCAATTAGTGCTCCAACACTAGTCAACGACTAGACACTTAAATAAAGTTTCTTTCTTTCTTTCATGAATTTCAATCAGCCATTTCACAGTTATTTGCTCAGTGACCTAGCCTAAATGTATGAATGCCAGCAAGGCTGTCGGGGACCTTGTCTTGATACAGACCTCACTGCTTTTATCATGTAAATTGTGTTGTTGTAACTCTAATTTGTCGGCATTAACGTTAGAAAAGCACAAAGGTTTGTATCAAAACAGGGTAACCAGCAGCCTTGCTTCCATTCTTAGGCCCGGTAACTTAGCTACAACTGTAAAATGGTCTATTCCCACAGTTCAAATTTATGAATAATTTTCTATTATTTACAATAGCAATATGGTTTTTCATTACATGGAAAACGTCCAGCTCCAAAAGCAGAGATCTCACTACCACTTAATTGCCATGCCATTGATGACTGAGGTCACAGCAAGTGACCTTACCACATATATGTTCTTTTGAAAAACATTTTATATGATAGCAAACCTTAAATTTAGTTTATAGTGTAAAATTGTGTTCACAGCACATATTTTTAGTTAAGCCCAAACCAGCGTAGCTTACCCCTTCAAAAAATTGGGCAAGATCTTATCCTGGCAAACTCTGAACACTTGTGGCAGTGTCAGTAATTTTGGAGAATGAGATGGCACAGTAACAATTCAGGTGGATTATTACATGCAAACAAAGGATCGGGTATTGTATTGTTTGACTTTCTGCTCTTGTTTCCTTCATCCTACCATTGGACTGACTACAGATATTGACCTTGTTATTTTGTCCTGAAGGTAGGGAATGTGCCTTATTAACGTAGCAACCATATGGGCTATAGACAAAAGATTTGTACCCTGAGTCTGCAGATGTTTGGAAACGGGTTTCGGTGGGGCAACACAAAAGTTTTCAATCCCTCAGGACTCAACATGGGCCCATAGTCTCGTTCAAAACGAATGGCTAAAAATCTTGTGGACACTTTATTTTGATCAGAAAATAAACTACAGTTTAAGTTTCCAGTAATTCCGGATTAGCTTAATCTGGTTTTGAACAACTGGGCCGTAATTGGAGAGATACAACCTCCATCTTCAACTGAAAATGGTTGATACTCTTTTCCACCTCCTTCACTGCAATGTTTTGGTCCCTGGGGAACTGACTCTCGCGTGGTTCGTTTTTTGAAGACTGCAATCTCAGATTACCGGTGTCCAATCTCCCTATCTGTAATGAAGTCTAGATCCCAGAAGATCTAAGACTTTTTTATTATTTTCGTTATACGTCTTCGCATATTGCTTTTCAGGCAACAGCAAATACAGTCAGGAGGCAATGGATGCAACGTTTCTCTTGTCGAACATTGTACCTCAAGACCTTCATAACAATTCAAAGTTTTGGTACAGACTGGAAGCGTATTGTAGAAGTCTTACAAAGAGATACTCCAGTGTTTACATAGTATCTGGCCCGCTGTATTTACCGGAGGACCATGATGGAAAAAAGATAGTTTCATATGAGGTTCTATATTCCCTATGTTTTACTTTATTATTCGAATTTTGGTACGTTAGGCTAGCAGAAGTCTCTTTTCTTTTTTCTTCTGGGCTGACGAGTACTGGAAAGGAGATCTCTGCCATGGGTCAAAACTCACTGTGTAGAGCATCGGTGCTGTCAAAGGTCGTTGACGGCGGTTGGATCAAAGTGCATCATGAGTTTCGATCCATGGCAGAGGTGTCTTTTCCCTTACTCGTCAACCCAGCGAACTCAAAAGAAAAGAAACCTCTGCTACCAGGGAAGGTACGTTAAATTTCAACAATCTAATAAATGGATTCAATTGCCTTATTCAGGTTATAGGACTGAATAATGTTGCCGTTCCTACGCACTTGTTCAAGGCAATTTTAGCCGAAGATGACGACAAAGGCACAGTACTTGGAGCTTTCGTCGTTCCAAACAAGCCCGTCAGCTTTGACCATAAGTTACAGGACTTTCAAGTTTCTTTCGGAGATTTAGAGAAATACTCAGGTTTGGTGTTTTTTCCTTACTTTGATGTTGGCAAAGCGGGTGACCTTTGTTTATCGGACGGCTGTAAGTTGCTGTCCAAGGAACGCATGGAGTTGATATCCTTTGGTCGCCGTCTTCGAAACTCTTCAAGTACAGAATGTTTGGAAACGGTCTGGGAAGAAATGAAACAAAATAAGGTAATACCTGATGGTTTTACGATCGACATTTACGAGAAAAGGAAGAGACAATTACAAGAAGAGGAGATGAAGCATGAGGGAGACCTTTAATGGGGGAGGACAGCTGAGCGATTCTTTTTATTTTTCCCATTTTATAATTTTTATTTATTTCCTTCTCGAAGACAAAAAAACATAAATTGAATTCCCCGCCTTAAAACACTCAGTCCATTAAGGACGGTTCCTACTATTGTTATTGCGCATACGTTCTGCGCATCTCAAGATACTTGCATGGATTTCCTATCGGCGGTGCTTATTAATACAGGCATATTTTTGCGCGGTTCAAAACTATGCGGAAAAAGCAGAACTTGGCAAGTGCTCTTGGTATCCAAAAAGAAAACTGGGGATAACCACGCATTTTTCAGAGATAATTAAGCTTCAATTTGGAGAAGAACGCCATACATTGCTTTGAATTTCAAAGCTTTTTACAAATATTGTTGGTCAATTATCTTCGAAAAATGCGTGGCTACCCCCAACTTTGTTTTTGAATTTCAATAACACTTGTTAAGATCTGTTTTTCCCGCATAGTCAGTAAACCGCGCAAAAATACCCTTGAATTAGTAGGCACCGTCCTTAACTGTGAGAGTCGGGAGGGCATGGCACACAAAGTTTGTAAGATGGAGGGATGTGTCTCCCGGTGTTCGCTGGTGACCTGTTTTGTATTGCTGGGAGTCCAAGCAGTGAAATTCGACCTCACTGGCTATCCCGTGTCTCTTCTTTGAGCGTCCTTGGATCGACTGCTCGGAATAGTTTAATAAATGAAGTCTAAAAGAGCAAAAAGGTTTGTATTTGGGGTCAAACGATGTTTGTCCAAGAAAATTTGTGAGGTAGACGGCAAACGTTCGTCTTGGAAGTCATTGTATTTGAAGATGCTATACAACTGAGTCCGCGAAGATCCAATCAGTAAAAATCTTTATTAATTCTACCTCATTTCAGTGAGACTTAGAGAATAAACGTACATGAACTGCAGAGTGTCCTTTTAATTAGAAAGTCTTCCGACTATGAAAATGGTAATAAATTGCAAGCCTTAAACGCTAAAAACCTTGGAAACGAACCACTCGGTCAACCTGCAAAACTTTGAAAGTTCCTGCAGAATTGAAAGTTAGTACAAATTTTCGATAAAATGATGCAATCCTTGAACATATAGACCAGTTGATTTTTAATTCGTAGTTTAGGAATATATAGGTTCAATTTTTCAAAAATCGGTTAGTCCGCAGGTTAGAACTTGAATATCGGGATTTCCTCAAGAATTTCCGTAAGATTCTCCGAACATTTTGGCAAACGTTTCTCGAAAGTCTTGGAATATCCGTTCCTTTTTTTGGTCAAGAAAAGTTTCGTTTATTTGCTGTTCTCCGCGTAGTTAAGGAACGAAGAAGCAATATGATCAATGTGGCATTGTTTGCTCGGCTTTTATCCTCTTTCCATAGGTCAAGGACTTCTTATGACGGCACTTGACTCTTGAATCTCTACTTAGTATCAGGAAAGCGGTTAAACCACGCCGACCACGGGAAGTTTTCCTGCAAAGGAATGTATTTTTTGGCGACAACAAGTCCGCTTCTCCACTAAACCTTTTCCGGGCTTCGACGATTTTTTGCTTCTTTCTTTCTAAGTAAGCATTCTGTTGATTAAGTTAACAGCCTTGTTAAGTTGGAAGTTTCGCCTTCATCCCAGAAAAAACGAAGCAAAGCATTTCTTAGTATCCACACAAATGTTTCCCTAAGGTTTGTTCACCTACCTTCGCCATAACAATAAAAAAAGATGAAAACAACTGATTACAAAATTCTCCCTCGCTTCTTACGTCGTTTTCAAACCTCCGTTTTCCCTTTCCACATGTTATTTTTTAAAAATCTCTGAATGATATTGAACTTAAAATTGCACTCTTATTCTAACCTCTCCCTTTTTGAGAAGTTGCTCCATAACAGCAGAGAGCAGTTAAAAACGAGCTTAAATCAATCACTTTCCTTTGAGTTTTGGCAAAACGCTCAACTTTTTCCGTAAACCGCACGAAGCGAAATCTCAGTCATACCAATTCGTTTTTCCTTGAAAGCGCATACTATTTGACGCTATTTTTCCTTACGATCCACACTGAAAAGCCGTTAAACGATACTGTGTAAACGCTTTCTGTAGAAACCGCTCCAGTTTTAGTGTGGACAAGAAAATTGTGCTTTTATTGACGTTTGCTTTAATGCCAGATCTCGTTGTTGATGGGGTTTTATGGCCTTGTGGGAGAGTTGATCACTTTTTACTAATGTGGGTCTTCTAAGCCTGATTAATTTCGTCTAAGTCAATTTCTTGTTCAACCGGACCAGTATATTTCAGTTTTCACAATATATATCTCTTTTTCCTTTAGTTTTAACGTAAACTAGCTTTTACCTTGAGCCTCCAACTGGTAAGAGTATTTGAATACGTGAAATTGAAACCTTAGCCACGTATCATAAAAAACCTTCAATTGATGCTTTGTTGTGAACTACTGAAGATAAGTATAATCGAAATGAGCCAAGGGTGAGATATTACATTTTCAAGGAGTAAGCGTTTGTCGTGTTTTTTAATCCCATTTGTCATCGTCCGCGATGAACAAATAAAAGTAATCCCCAAATCTTGTAGTGAGAGCGGTTGCCCTTGTCTGAAGGAACTGGCAACTAAAAACAGCAGTTGTGTCAAGTAGTTGAATTTGTCCTCTACAAACAATGACTCTAGGGTTGCGAGGGGTCCATATTTGTTCCAGTTTGCGTGTGTGTGTGCATTCAAACGTTAAATAAAACAGCGGCTTGGACGCAAATGACTCGTCAACAATATGACCTCCGGCGATCAACAATTTTGGAACTGACTGTTTTAAACCTTGAGAAAGACAAACGTTTTTGCTCTTTGCTCGAGTTGAACTGTTGGTTTCGACGCAGATGGCGAGACCACTGCGGCTGTTAAATCCCAGCATTTCCGGGAGTTCCGTTAGTCTTGATAGAGGGAGTAATGCAAGCTTTGATTCGATCGATGTGGTGGAGAATGTTGGCTTCGATGATCAAACGCCTGAAAACGCTTACGACAAACTACAACGCAACGATCGAGTGAATTTTGCTGCTGAAACGAGACAAAATGATATCTACGATGATGTTGGTCCGAAATCGTGGAGCCAGCCCAATTCGAAAATGAGCTCAAAGACGCCAAGCCGTGGAAACCACAGAAGCGGCATAGGTCGAGCGACTCGATATTTGTTAATATTTCTCATTATTTTTGTGGCGATCGTGGCAATGTTACTGTCCATTATGTTGATGTTAGGCAAACTTGGACCGAAATGTGCATGCAAAAAATCAGGTAGGTTTCCTTTTCGTTGATCCATGTCGTACAAGTTTTTACTTTGTTAGTATTGGTGCTATGTTTAGTGATTAGAGGATGATAAATGCAAATCCGATATTGGCTTTAATTTCTTTAAGTAGTAGACTTCTTCTAAGGTACGAGTTGTAACTTACTTTTTGTTCGACGACGATCGAGGAAAGCGGTTAAAACACGCCGACCACGGGCTTCGACGATTTTTTGCTTCTTTCTTTCCAAGTAAGCATTCTGTTGATTAAGTTAACAGCCTTGTTAAGTTGGAAGTTTAAGCCCAGTTCATCCCAGAAAAAAACGAAGCAAAGCATTTCTTAGTATCCACACAAATGTTTCCCTAAGGTTTGTTCACCTACCTTCGCCATAACAATTCTTACGTCGTTTTCAAACCTCCGTTTTCCCTTTCCACATGTTGTTTCTTTAAAATCTCTGAATGAATATTGAACTTAAAATTGCACTCTTATTCTAACCTCTCCCTTTTTGAGAAGTTGCTCCATAACAGCAGAGAGCAGTTAAAAACGAGCTTAAATCAATCACTTTCCTTTGAGTTTTGGCAAAACGCTCAACGTTTTCCGTAAACACGAAGCGAAATCTCTGTCATACCAATGCGTTATTCCTTGAAAGCGCATATTATTTGACGCTATTTCTCCTTACCATCCACACTGAAAAGCCGATAAACGAAACTGTGTAAACGCTTTCTTTAAAAACCGCTCCAGTTTTAGTGTGGAAAGGACAAGAAAATTATGGTTTTATTGGGGGTTTATGGCCTTGTGGGAGAGATGATCACTTTGTTTTAGTGTGGGAAAGGGGCCGAATTCTTCTAAGCCCGATCAATTTGTCCTAAATCAATTTCTTGTCATTAACAACCGGACCAGTATATATATTTTTTTTTTTTAGTTTTGACGTAAACTAGTGTGTCGATATTGCACGGTTGCTTAGTAACGCTAGCGACATGCGCATTAAGGCTTTAGGCTCGCCATGTGCTCTTGCCAAATGGTTGACGTTGTACATCAAGTTTGTTTGTTGTTATAAAATAAATTTCTGTTGAGGTTTCAAGACATGGTGGCAGCGGTTAAACAAGTAAAATGCTGAAATTAAGCCCTCCAGAGACATTTGACTTTTCCAAACCGCTCGACTGGCCAGATTGGAAGCAGAATTTCCTGCGATTTCGACTCGCGACGAAACTTCACAAA
This sequence comes from Montipora foliosa, assembly GCF_036669935.1. Lineage (NCBI taxonomy): Eukaryota > Metazoa > Cnidaria > Anthozoa > Scleractinia > Acroporidae > Montipora > Montipora foliosa. Next base: position 39,889,694 of record NC_090880.1, on the reverse strand, counting down.
GAGGAAGGCGCCATGCAAGTCAGTGCTTTCATTTACACAATGGGAAGAGAAGCAGAACATGTGTATAAGTCCTTTACCTTGACTGAAGGAGATGATGCAAAATTCGACGTGATTTTGAAGAAATTTGATGAACATTTCGTGCCGAAGCGGAACATAATTCACGAGCGGGCACGTTTTCACCAAAGGATCCAACAGCAAGGGGAGACAGTCGAATCGTTTGTACGAAGTCTTTACGAATAAGCCGAACACTGTAACTTTGGGGATAGCCGTGATCAGCAAATACGGGACAGAATCGTCATTGGAATTGTGGATAAAGGTGTGTCGCAGAAATTGCAGTTAAAGCTCGATTTAACGCTGGAAGTCGCGATTCAAATAGCTCGCCAGTCAGAAATGGGCAAGTCTCAGGTTACTGATCAGAATTCCCTCGCATCGAAAGATATTGAAGAGGTTCACAGTAAGAAGAAAGCGCCTAATCCACGTTGGAAAAAGGGAAAAGGAAAGAAAGAGGATCCATCCCAAAAACAGGGTTTAAAAAAATGTGGCAGATGCGCTCTTCACCACTCAAAGCCCGAACACTGTTTAGCAAAAGATAAACGATGTTTGAAATGTCAAAAGGTGGGTCACTTTGCAGCTGTTTGTTGGTCCAAGTCGTTGAGTGAAGTGAATAGTAGTGGTGGTGGTAGTGCTTCAAATGATAGCAGTGCTGGTCGTTGGTTCTTAGGTGTGTTGTCAAGTGATTTACATCAGGATGACAAATGGAAAGTCCAGCTTAAGGTAAGTGGTAAGCCTGTGGTGTTTAAAATTGATACATGGGCAGATATTACCGCCATTTCAAAGTCTACCTTTGATAGTTTACCAAATCAGCTCAAGTTACATGCATCGAAGATAGCCCTTTTCAGTGCAGGAGGCACGTTGCAGTGCGCTGGGCAGTCTACAACAGCAGTGACACATTGCAACAAGAAGTACCAACTCAATGTTTTTGTAATCAGTGGAGAACATGCAAGTAACTTGCTGGGTTGAGAAGCAGCTTGTGAAATGGGTTTAGTTGCGAGATTAGAAGAGGTATGCTGAGTTGTTTGGAGATATAGGCTTGTTCAAGTGTGAGCCAGTTAAGATCCAACTGGATGAGAATGCCCAACCCTACTGTATCAACACAGCAAGAAGAATAGCTTTTCCTTTAATGCCAAAAGTAGAAGAGGAACTCAAGCGGATGGAAGAAGCTGGTATCATCGAAAGAGTAACAGAGCCGACAGAATGGTGTGCACCCATGGTACCAGTACAGAAAATTAATGGTAAGCTCAGGATCTGTGTCGATCTAAGAAGGCTGAACAGTGCAGTGAAGACTCGTACTTCCTACCTTGGAAGATATCACGCCCAAACTCGCTGGTTCCCAGTACTTTTCCAAACTTGACGCGTCCAGTGGATTTTGGCAGATCCCTCTACATCCAGATAGTGCCAAGTTGACCACGTTTATGACTCCGTTTGGTAAATTTTCCAGTCTCCAATGAGTAATCTGTTAAAGAACAGAGAAGGTTGTGAAGCGATTATGGATGACATTATTGTGTATGGGAAGTCTGCCGAAGAACATGATGAGAACTTACAGAACACGTTTCAAGTCATTAAGGAGTCAGGACTGAAACTGAACAAAGAGAAGTGCGAGATCAAGAAAAACAAGCTAACATACTTTGGACATGTTCTCAGTGCCGAGGGTGTAAGTCCAGACCCAGAGAAGGTTAAGGCGATTACGGAGCTCGAAGCGCCAACCAATGTTCCAGTACTACGCAGACCGATTGGCATGATTAACTACCTTGGGAGGTTTATTCCCAACCTTGCTTCAGTAATGCGTCCAATGAGCGAACTACTAAAGTCAGATACAGCTTGGACTTGGGGACCTCTCCAGCAAACTGCATTTACCAAGGTCAAAGAAATGATTTCAAGCGATACGGTGTTAGCATTCTACGATCCTAAGATACCCACTGTTGTTTGTGCAGATGCTAGCAGTTATGGGATTGGCGGGGTTCTGATGCAAGGTCCCAGTGACCAACTCCGCCCAGTTGGTTTTTAGTAGAACACTCACAGAGACTGAAGTCAGATATGCTCAAATTGAGAAAGAGTGCCTGGCAGCAGTGTGGACATGTGAGAGACTATCACGTTCTCTAGTGGGGCTTCCAAGTTTCCAGCTCTTGACAGATCACAAACCTCTGGTACCACTGATCAACCAGAGAGATCTTGATAAAACACCACTAAGATGCCAGAGGCCTCTAATGCGCCTTATGCGGTTCAACCCTCAGGCTGAACATGTACCTGGCAAGCAGATGGTGGTGGCAGATACTCTCTCTAGGAGCCCTTGTAAGTTAGGACAGGAACCCGGCAGGGTAGAGGACGTTCAGGCATTTGTAGACTTGGTTGAATCTACAAGGCCAGCCACAAGTGATCAGCTTAAGAGAATCAGAGAAGCACGTGCAAAGGTTGCCCAGCTCCTGAAAGTGATGGGATTCACACTGGAAGGGTGACCAACCCATGTGGAAAAAGTTCCCCTCCAGATACGAGAGTTCTTTGATTCTCGTGGACACTTGTCAATGACCAACGGTTTATTAACATATGATGATCGAATAGTGATCCCTGCAGACATGCGAGAGGAGATACTGGAGCGCATTCACACAGGTCACCAGGGTATAACAAAGTGCCGTGAATGTGTTAACCTTTCCGTGTGGTGGCCGGGTATTTCTAAGGAGATCAAGGCAAAGGTGGAGTCATGCCAATTCTGTCAGGAAAACCAACCATCACAAAGAAAGGAACCACTGATGACCACAGACCTACCTGATAGACCGTTGCAGAAGGTGTCTACCGATTTGTTTGAGCTAGCCAGTCAGAAGTACCTAGTAGTGATGGACTATTATTCAAGGTTCATTGAGATATTAAGCCTAGTTGAGACAACAAGCCAAGTTGTCATCCAAAAGCTGAAGTCAGTGTTTGCAAGATGAGGAATTCCGGAGGAACTAATAAATGACAATGGTACACAGTTTAAGTCACTACACTTTGATCAGTTCAAAGCAAAGTATGGATTCAAACACACCACATCAAGCCCGCATCATCCCCAGGCAAATGGTACTGCAGAAAGTGGCGTGCGAATCGCTAAGCGGATTTTGAAACAGGAAGATCCATTCCTTGCCCTTATGACCTATCGGGCACCCCAACCCCAGCAACTGGAAAGACGCCATCAGAGCTGATCATGGGAAGACTGATTCGTTCTACATTTCCAACACTGACCAAAGTTTTAGAGCCAAAGGCTCCAAACCATACAGCAATCAAAAGAGCTGATATCAAAGCCAAACGGGGCTACAGGGAGTCCTTTGACAAAAGGAATGGCGCGAGAGAATTACCAAAGCTACAGCCTGGAGACTGGGTCAGAGCCAAGCTGGATAATGAAAAGCAGTGGACCACAGAAGCTAAGGTCGTCCGTGAAGACCAGGGTCCCAGGTCATACATCATAGACACTGGTGGTAGAAAATTGCGAAGAGATCGTAGGCATCTTAGAAAGATACCTACACCCACTTGTTATGACACATCAGGGGACGACTCCCAAATTCCGGATATCAACAGTGAGCCTACTCCCAACGTAGTCCAGGTGGAGGATACCGACGTTCCTGGAAGCATCAACGCCAGTCTTGATGCAAGCGATCAGAACGCGATTCCAGAACACAGAACCTCAAGTGGTAGACTTGTTGGGAAACCTATTCGTTGTAGAGAGGACATTTAGTACTGTTGTTTTTTTTTTTTGTTAACTGTGAACTTTGAACATTGGACAGTCGTTGGTCTTCCCGTAGGACCACTTATGCCTAGGGCTCTCCTTGGTTAGATTCCAGAACATGCTTAAGCATCGTATTCAACCAGTTCATTTTGTTGTTTTTCCTTAAAAAAAAAGGAGATGTGTCGACATTGGACGGTTGCTTAGTAACGCTAGCAACATGCGCATTAAGGCTTTAGGCTCGCCATGTGCTCTTGCCAAATGCTTGACGTACGTTGTACATCAAGTTTGTTTGTTGTTATAAAATAAATTCTGTTGAGATTTCAAGACAACTAGCTTTTACCTTGAGCCTCCAACTGGTAAGAGTATTTGAATACGTGAAATTGAATCCTTAGCCACGTATTATAAAAAACCTTTAATTGATCCTTTGTTGTGAACTACTGAAGATAAGTATAATCGAAATTTGTTATGAGCTGAGGAGATATTACATTTTCAAAGAGTAAGTGTTTGCATAATAAGCTCCAAAACGCCTATGGTGTTTGTCGTGTTTTTTAATCCCATAAATGAGGTTCTCTTTGTCATCGTCCGCGATGAGCAAACAAGAGTAATCCCCAAATCTTGTAGTGAGAGCGGTTGGCCTTGTCTGAAGGAACTGGCAACTTAAAACAGCAGTTGTGTCAAATAGTTGAATTTGTCCTCTACAAACAATTACTCAAAATTGAGTCCACGGAGCGGAACTGTGCATTGAAACGTTAAATAAAAACAGCGGCTTGGACGCAAATGGCTCGTCAACAAGCAAGCTTTGATACGATCAATGTGATGGAGAATGTTGGCTTTGATGATCAAACGCCTAAAAACGCTTACGACAAACTACAACGCAACGAACGAGTGAATTTTGCTGCTGAAACGAGACAAAATGGTATCTACGATGATGTTGGTCCGAAATCGTGGAGCCAGCCCAATTCGAAAATGAGCTCACGAACTTCAAAGGCGCCAAGCCGTGGAAACCACAGAAGCGGCATAGGTCGAGCGATACGATATTTGTTAATATTTCTCATTATTTTTGTGGCGATCGTGGCAATGTTACTGTCCATTATGTTGATGTTAGGCAAACTTGGACCGAAATGTGCATGCAAAAAATCAGGTAGGTTTCCTTTTCGTTGATTTATGTCGTACAAGTTTTTACTTTGTTAGTATTGGTGCTATGTTTAGTGATTAGAGGATTATAAATGCAAATCCGATATTCTTTGATTCCTTTGAGTAGTCAGAGTAGTAGATTTCTTCTAAGGTATGAGTTGTACGAAAACTACGACGCAAAATTGAACGAAAGTTTTTTTTTTTTTCTCATTATTTCCTGGCTTTTTCCTCTTTCACTTTCGCATCGGCGTCTAATCTTGCATTTAAAGACTTGAAATTTCGTTTGTTCAAAATCATTTGAACATTAAGATGCTCTTGAAGAATGAAAGGTTACAGAGGTTAATGGTTAAGTGTTTTCATGTCGAATCTATTTACAATATCTTTGATATCTTTCCCTCTTGTTGTTTAAATAACACACCAAGGCTGCTTGTTGCGATACAGTTTCGTTGAGGCGTACAGGAAATCAAAGACCTAAACTATTTTCTGAGTTAAATAAACATAGCGATCAGTTTGGCGTAATCCCCAAAAAAAGGCTCAGTGCTACCTCTGATAAAGAAGGTATGACGACTAGGTTACTTGTCTTTCACCAGGAAGCTCGGTAGAGCTTTTCCTCAGTTGAGATACAATTGGCAGCTAACAGCCGAGATATCAATTGTGTCAATGTTGGTGCATTTCATAGCAGGCTAAAGGTGGTTACGCTGAAAGTATTTTTTCTTGAATCCTTACATACCGGGACGGGAACAAACATAATAATCGAAAACTATTTGATGAGTTTTCATAGAAGTGGTTGAGTAAAAAGTAGGTTCATCTCTCATTTATCACTTTATTTGCTTTGTAAGCAAGCAACTGAATTGCGAGCATAAAACAGCAAGAGATCATGGAAATAGCCATGAATTATTGCTATCATTAATATCATGCATTATTTTCATATAATCATCCAAAACTATTTACTCGAGTTTACAAAGAAGTAGCGTGAATAAGCAGTAGTCTCATTTCTTATTTTATCATTTTATTTGCTTTGTAAGCAAACAATTGAATTGCGGGCATAAAACAGCTAGAAATCATAGAAATAGCTATGAATTATTGTTATTATTAGTATCATGTCCCGAAGTAACGTGTGTTAGTATTGCTCTCAAAACGTCTTTGCTTGTCAGCTCGCCTCATTAGACTGATTGGTTCATTTGGAGTTAGAGCAACCTTAAAAGCTAAGCTACTCTTTGCATTTTGATGTATTCCATCTTCGCTCTCCCATTTTATTAAGCCCGGTGGGTAAAAAAATATTC
>NC_090880.1:39873526-39876026 GCF_036669935.1 Montipora foliosa | reverse complement strand
TAATTTTAATATAATTGGTATTGTTCTGACTAATTATAATGTCCCAAGAGAAATCGAAAACCTATGCCTATATAATCTTTTTTTTGGGGGGGGGAGGGGGGGAGGGTAAACAAGCTGTATTATGGTATTTTGAGAATAGAGAATGGGCCTTTCTTGAGATATTAAAATACAGCTTGAAAGAAAGGTTTAGAGGACAAAGACAAAGGAAAGTGGATGATATGTAAATATTTTCACATTAATTCCAACGTGTTTCTATTGTTTGTGTCCTCACTACCTCACTATCAAGCTGAATATATGATATTTGGCCTATTAGCACGAAGACAAAAGGAATAACCTATTGGCTAAGAGGAACAATACTTTTAGTGATGAGGATACTTTGCGACACCTTATATGAGGCTTATGTAGCTTGGTCAATCCTGCGCGAGCCCTGCACGTATTTTCATTTATCAATGGAATCTGGAGCCCAAACCAAATGCTTGTATTTTAACAATACGTAGCCCCAACAACTTTGAAAGGTGCTAACAGTTTTATCTTACGTTTACTTTTCAGAGTTTGAAAGTTATCTCAGCGACTTGTTCGACAGACACTGGACAAGAATACAACTTACAGGCAACGAAAGTATCATCAAACCCGGATCTATACAAGTATAGTTGCATCTGCAAGGCCACTGCACCCTCAAATGTGAACTGTATACTTTATTATATGGAGTGTCCCATTTACCCTCCCTAAATTTGAAAACCCAATGCGGTTTTAAGCATCGACGATGTGGAAGAGAACGATAAAGACAGAAATTAATGGGTTTGATGAGCAAAAAACATTGGCTCTGCTTTTTCTTTTTTTACATTTTAGTACTTTTTTTGCCGTTCTTGTCTCAAAAACGTGCCAATTGTCCAAATACGATCGATGTTATATAAAGGACGCGAGCTTCCGACAACAACTGTTGAAGAACTTCATAGCCTTCAATCGAAATCGATAAATTTATTTTATGGTTCGCTTACATAGCCCAAAAGAAAGTGATCATCAGTTTAGCGTTGGCAGCTTTCGATGAGTGTCAGCCATCTTTATCGAAACTAAACGGTGAATTTTTTGGAACGTTAGTTATGACCTGAATATAAAACGCTGAATACACTGAATTAAACGTCATGTCATGTTAGATACGACTACAAGCATGAAAGAAAGCATTCACATAAAAGCAAATTCTCCAACTATGGACAGTAATAAAGGGCACACCAGCTATACCCAATCTGGACCTAGGGTTGCGTTTCTTTGTTTGCGTTTCTTTACTAGAATCCGAAAACGGATTATTGATCCGAAGAATGTACTCTCCGATTGGATTCATTAGATCATATCTGAATCCGGAGTTTTAGGATTCATGATCCATGCGTTTCTTTGGTAGACGGATCCGAAAGAACTACGTTTGACCAGCGGTAGTCTTATGAAAGTACACTTTCCCGCTATTTGAGTAAATCGTGGCGAGCAATCAAGGTGAGTTTTCAGTGCTATTTTCTCCTTCGATATACCCGAAATTTATAGAAAGTCGTAAATGTTTGGCAGAACTTTAATTTGATACAAATTACATTGATGCAGCAAACTGGCCGTTTTCGGATTCGTCGTTTCTTTGGGAACGAATAATCTGTGTGATCTGAGATCATAAATCCAATCTTGGATTCTCCCAAAGAAACGCACCTTTGCGTAATCCTCACCTTTAACCAAGGGGGAGGGGGAGGGGGAGCCAAAAAATTGTGACATAGAGCACTTTGATGCATGCAATCATAACTAACAGGCCAAGACATTTTATTCAGACTTACCACGACGTTCACTGTCGTCGAAACTGTTAACGCTAAATCACTTTCTTTTAAGTTGGATTAAAAGAACCAAGAAGCAATTTACGCGACGATAAGTTTTAAATTTTATATTTATACCAGCTCATACCAGTCAGTTTAATTCATGGATATTTGTTGCACAGTTTTACTTCCTGAACAACTTGGAATGATTGCAAGATGATTATATCTGCAACACGAACGTGAAGGGGCACCGTTCTCGTAGCTTTAGGGAGGAAAGGAATATCACGTTTCTGCTGTGTACGGTTCAATTTAGTAATATTGGCAACCAAATGTCACCTTCTATGGGAAAACGGAAAAAGCATGCTAGCAGCTGACTGATTGATAGCCAACGGTGGGTTAAGACTCCCATTTTTGTTGTGATAAAGGGCTTTCTTGTTCATCGTGCAGAAGCAAAATAATAATGGAGAATTCTATTTTGTCTCGCGATGGGGTTACTTTTTTCAACAGATAATCAATTTAAATGTTCTCTTCTCAGTAACAGTTATACCAGAAGGCATTCCACAACATCTGCAGCCAGTTGTCTTTAAAATTTATTTACATGGATCATCGTCCTCTCAAAGGAGTGTATTTGATAAAATCAAAATAAACATTTGTTCTTTGTATTTTGTTTGCTGAAAACGCACGGTTTTTTTGCTTTCTTGCCTAACCTCCACACT
>NC_090880.1:39858526-39868526 GCF_036669935.1 Montipora foliosa | reverse complement strand
GACTAACAGCAACTCGGAAATGGCCCATTAGTGCTCCAATGCTAAATACGGATGGCACTTGAATATAGTTCATAATTATTATTATTATTATTATTATTATTATTATTATTATTATTATTATTATTATTTAGCGGGGTTGCTGGGAAATTATTATTTAGCGGGGTTGTTGGGAAATGCCCCATAGAGAATGCATAAAAATAATCAAAACAGCTACATGTAATTACAGTATCAGAGAGCATTAAACGAGGCAAATGTTGCTTGTTTTATGCGAGTGGAAACAATAAACTCTGACCCAAAAATGAAAGATGGCTGGTTACGCAAGAAACGCAAAACAAGAAACACGCTTTACGTAAATGCTCGCATACAAAAATCGATCACTTTGGTTTCAGTATTGATTATTTTTCGGGCAGGTAGAAGAAAACACAGGTCACAAGTCAAAGGTCATTATTTTACCAATCCAGAAACAACCGTGCCAACAACTAATTGGGCCTAAGACAAATTTAGCTTCAATGAATGTCTAGTATTGTTTTTGTATTGGTAAAACAATGACCTGTGACTTTTGACCTTCGAGAACCCGTCTTTGAATGGAAAGTGTCCTAAGTAATGTAGAAAAAAATTTAATCAAACTTACCGAGAAACGGACCTACCTCTTGAATGGAGCTATTTGCTCGACTCTCTATTGCTGAAACTTGGCTTTTGGTGTCGCTTACGTTTCGGTTCGTGGAGCTTAAATCACCTTTGGTACTCTGTATGTCCTGTTGTAGCTTGTCCTAAAAAGTAAAATAAGAAAGAAATGGTAAATTGGAAATAATTTTGGTAATTTGAACGGATTTAGGCCCTGTTTATATGAAGAAAGGTTGTCCCGGGTAACTGGGTCACCCTACCAGCCGAGTCAACTTTACAATTAGCGAGCGTTTATATGAGAAAAGAATTGACCCTTTTACCAGAGTCTAGAGCTGCCTGCCTCAGTTTCAATCATCAGGAGACTGGGAAACAGCGCACGCGCATGCTTTGACCGAGTTGACCCGGCTAGGCGAGCCAAAGTGTTTACAAGGGAAAATGTTGGCCCGGTTAGGAGGGTGAGTCTACCGTCGAAAAAGGGTGATCCGGATAGGATGGTCACTCTTTTAGCCGAACCAACATATTTTTTCTCATATAAACTGTTCAACCGTTTATAAGGAAATGTAAGAAAAGTTGGCTCGCCCAGGGTAGCTCGGGTGATCCTTCTACCCGGAACAACTCTTTTACATCACGATACCTTTCCGAATATTATATATTGGGGATTTACTAATCTCGCAAACTTAGGTAGTCGAGGGATAATTAGCCCCGGGTCGCACTAGTTTTACGAAGAGATAATGTGCTCATATGGTTGGATAAAATTGGCCACCATTGTGACGTATTTATTAATATAACCATATAAACGGGGGCCGAAGTTATAAGCATTCTTTTTAGCCAGACAGACATAAATCACATGCACAACCGAGATGTGCGTAATCGAACAAGCCAATCAGTGCTGTGCTTGTGGCAAATCCCTGCAGCTGGTGCAAAGCGCGGGCGGGAAACACGTGTTGGCATTCTCATATCGCCTGATTGGCTAAGAAAATGGTGTGACCTTTAGTAGGACCAATCGCACCAAGAACATCAACATAGACAACAGCCTTGATTCACTTACCATGTACGTTTTCATCGACGAAATGTTTTGCTTAAGTTCACTGATCATGGCCTCAAATTGGGACACGTCTGGAGGGGACTGAGGAGCCTCAAGAATTGTTGTTTTCTTAGTTGGGTCTGTATCACCAATTAAAGCTCCGCTCGAAGATACCGCTTGAATAAATAAGAAAAAAATAGCGAAGTACAATAAGTACAACATGAATACATTTTGCGTAATGGATTCCCAGATGAATAGTGGATTAGAAAGTAGACTTGTAAATAAAATGATCGCCTTCTTGAAATGTAACGAAGACGTGAAGGTCATCTTCGCAGGAAGGCAACTACGAGGTCTTCATGCAATTAACGATATTAGATTTAGTGTCTTGATAATGTTCAAGCGCTTAAAGGTCGTGGTATTCAAGGTCTTAAGTACACCATGCAACACTGACAAGTGATCTGTTCCTCCTTGATCACTTGTTGAAGGAACGCTGCTGTGACAAAACTTTTCTCTATATGCTAGTCTTTATGTTAAGTTGACAAACTGACCACAAAGCAACATCATGATATCATGGCGTCACTGACTTTATGAACTGTGTGGACTGTTGGTTAACGCAACGCTCTACTTTTAATGCCTCTTGTAATAAGTGCATCTCGCTCAATATTAGAGGTACTAACTTTACCTTTGGCGTTTAAAATAACTTCAGATAATAATTATAGTCCCCCGCGGTAAAAGTTCAAATATTAGGGCTTCATGAGATGTTTGTTCTATTCGGTGAATTGTCATTTGAATCCCGAATAAGCTCTCTAAAATGATAACTACCGATAATTTGCATTCGATTTGGATCGACTGATGCCTCCAAAGACCCTTGACTATAAATTTGCACGAAATGCAACAACTTTCGAAAATGGAAATAGACCTTATAAGTTTGAACTTTCGACGTGAATAAATACTAAACATTTTTTTGGGCGTCAATTGACGTTTTATAAAGTAAAGCTAAGCCATGCAAAGTCTTTCGTTAGGTGCAGTGAAGCTTGAACGAAGCTAATGTCTTCTCAATTAAACTTAGCAATGGTTTTACATCAGAGGAAATGATATTTTAACACTTGACTCGAGAACGCACGATTTGCGCGCATGGGGCTCATTCCACTTCGAAAACGAAATCGATTGAAATACGTTTTTCTTAAAACTCTGTCGCGCCCTTTTGCAAGTGCTTCATTTTCATAATAACTGAAAGCATTAGAAAAATTAGAATATTTAAGTATTTGCTTATTTGTAATGCTTGTTTAAATACCGTTAAACATCCTTAGCTATCTTATTGAACTCTGGGTGGCATATTTCGTGTCTATATATTGGTAAGCAGGCCTCAGGCGAGCACCAACACCCTACAAAAAAAAAACGACGTGCTCGGCATGTTGAATTTGCTTCCAGAACGTTTGATCGTTCCATTGATCTCTATGACTACCCTCGGGCTTTATGTAATCCACAACACAGTCGTGTAAATTACATTCATAACATAACTTATCCACCAGACTTTGGTCGAGTGATCAAAGTCGTGAAAAATTAAAGTTAGACATAAAAAGAAAGTAGCTATAATTTTCACTCTTTTTAATGGTATATATACCTTTGTCAGAATCTAAGACAGCATCGTCTTTCTCAAAATACTTACCACTCAAACTTCCTTGTTCCTTTTGTACGCACGAACATCGATCGATAACTGGGCCAATTTTTCCCAACATCATAAGAACAATCAGAATTAAAGCGGTAACAGACGTGAGAAGAACGAAAAATAAAATACAACGATTTAGACACGATTCTCGTATGTAGGTTTCCGAAAGATCAGAGCAGGCTGAAGCCTCCTGGGCCCGATTTACTCGCAAATCCTTCAAAGGAATATGAGGTTCGTACATGTCATTATAGCGTTTTCGAGGCTTTTTTCCTTCCTCTATAAGAACTCGAACTTGATCGCCGAGATTTAACGGGTCTTCATAATGATGTCCATGTACTTCGTCGTTACGGTCACGTTGCGGCTTTGCCACAAGCCGTGAATGTGACGAACGCGGAGATTCGAAGCGCTCATCACAAATTTCCGCGGGAGACACATCCTTCTGAGTATACTGTCCAAGACTTGTCATCTCAGGTCTCGATGTTTAAAGGATAATTTTCGGGTTCAAACTTCAATTGCCGATTTATCGACCACGTGAGATTACAAAGTGTACAACTGAGCCAAATAATACAACTCCCACTGCGATGAATAAATCTGAATGAAAAGCGTCATAAATGAGTAGATGAATAGCTTCCGCACCCGCCGAAAAGCATGCAGCTGATTGGCTGCACTCCGAAACAATGATCACCTTACGCGCGAGAAATGAGTGGAATTTGTAAACGTTTAAATAATTGTTTTGGGATAGGCACTTCAAACAACTCTCTAAAGTACAGAGTGGCATAATTTTTCAATGATCTTCAATTTTAGAGAAAGTTAGGTACGAATTTTCTGGAAGCAACTTGAATACATGAATGAGGGTCTCCCAGGGGTTTTGGGGAACAAGGGAACATTGCTAATTTGAACCGGGGAACAGGGAAACAAAGGCGAAATATCTTAGACCATTTTAGGGAACAAAAAGCGGAGAACAAGCTTGGAAGTAGTTTAGGGAACAAGGGAACACAAGCAAATTTTTCAGTAATGGGAACCTTCCCTGCCCTCATGAATCTCCATGTCTAGTGCGTTGCAGATATCGCGCAGCTGGGTATACATCGAGAAGACAGAAAACGAAAATTTGGTTTATTTATTGAACGACTTGCAAAAGGGAAATTAAATACTGAAAGAAAGATCTGTCAGCTGGAGAGGAGCTATGTCACGAATTTCATGACACCGAAACTTCCCAAAAAGTAGAATGAAACATTGCAATAACGAATCAAAACTGTTGAACAACTCAAAATAAATACAGCAAAAGGAAAGAGAAGCATGGATGTACACAAATGGACAAAGATTGAAACGGATTGCATTTGGGTAACCTTAAAAAAAGTTGAAACAACGTTTTTCAAGTTTATGGCAAATCGCCTGGATGAAGGCTGTTTTTGCTCGGCATCATCTTGTTTGTGATGTAACGATAATTTCATCACGAAAGGAATTCCAAATTACCACTTTCGAGTTTTAAGGATGGTGCCTACTATTGTTATTGCGCATACGCTCTGCGCATCTCCAGATACTTGGATTTCCTATCGCCGATGCTTACTGATACAGGGATATTTTTGCTCGGTTTAAAACTATCCGGAGAAAGTAGATCTTAGTAAGTACTCTTGGTATCCAAAAAGAAAATTGGGGGTAACCATGCATTTTTCAGAGATACTTAAGCTTCAATTTGAGAAAAAACGCCATACATTGCTTTGTATTTGAAAGCTTTTTACAAATATTATTCATGAATTATCTTTGAAAAATGCGTGGTTACCCCCAATTTTCTTTTTGGATTTCAATAACACTTGTTAAGATCTACAGTTCCTGCATAATCACACACCGGGGCAAAAATATCTGTAATTAGTAGGCACCGTCCTTAAACTTGGGATTAACTAAAGATTTCCCCCTCAACACCCGAAAATAACATGACATAGCTCCTTGACGTTTCGAGCCTTCGTCGTTCGCTCTGGCCAAGGGCTTACGCTTGAAACGTCTTCTCACAAATCTCTCTCTCAGTTACGATGGTTATTTTACAAACTTTTCGTGTTTAATTCCCCTCCAACGAACCGAGGTTTATTTACAAACTAACCTTTTCTATCGAGAATATACGCACGTCCGCGTTTTCAGTGTCGCATGGCAACGCACATAAAAGTGAGGGCGGTTTCTTTTCTTATCAAATGTAATCACGAACAAAAGTCGTTCGAGTGAACTAGAAGGAGAAACGTTCTGCGATTGACGCGAGGGAACTCGATTGAATAGGCCATTTTTGACTTCATGTCTGCCTCCTCTTCAAAGGGAGTCTAGGTGCAAAGTTTTGCTTATGAAAATTAGTTTTCACTTTAAGTTAAAGTAGATAATTACAATCAGAAAAAGAGGTTTTAGGTTTTAGGCTGTGCCGGGAAAACATAAGAGTAACAGATCCGAATGAGAAAATGGCATATCTGTAGGTTTCTACAAGAGATGTAAAAATCAAGTTGAATAGTACGTCGCAAAAGGACATTTTGGGTTATTTGAGTAGAGTTACGCCTCGTCCCCCTTGTTTCAAATATTACGCTTCCTTGGCTTTTGACGGTAAATGAAACATCCGTCAACATGCCCATCCATTGATTCATTTGTTCATTCTCTCATTAATTCATTCCTTCATTCATTCCCTCATTCACTCACTCACTCACCCACTCCTTCGTTCGTTCATTCGTTCGTTCATTTATTCGTTCGTTCAGTTGTGAGAGCATTCGCCTACCACCAATGGGAAGTGAAGTGCAAGTGCTAGTTTTCTACCCCATACGAACCATGTGAGCGTTAGCCCTACTAATGGAATAGGCGAAAAAGGGGGACAAAACTCTGACCAGGGTGGGAATTGAGCCCACGACCTTCGGGTTAGATCACCGCTGCTCTACCGACTGAGCTACAAGGTCAGACGGGAGCAGGCCGTGGGAACTGAAGATGTTAAAGTCACGGCAATGAACATGTACAAGTACAAGGAAGGATTACGTTTTTGCATTACGTTCGTGGGTTCTAATCAGTTTAAAAATCAAAAAAGGCTCACTCTGATTGGGCAATTAAACATTTACTATTTGCCTGTAGGTCAAGAATGGTTATGACGAAAACACTGATGCGTGAGCCGGCCCTGCGCCCGGTACAAAATGCTTTTCCTCGGCAAACTACAAGAATGACCGACCAGTCTACAACTACCGGCGCCGAAAGTGCTGAAATTTCTTCTCAGCGTTATGAAAAAAAAAGACTTAGAAGTGTCTTGTCTTAACAGTTAGCGGGTATTTCACCCGAACCACCGGCAAAGCGATTTGCAAGTGAAAGCCAGCTCGACGAGCGAGAGGCATTCAAAGAAGACAAAGGATGTCACAAACTGTCACAAGATGTTTTGGTTATGTTATAAAACACATAGTAAATGGTTCAGCGTGTACTTTCGAGTTATATAGTTTACACAACCAAGAGGCTTGCTAAGCACTCAAGAAGACCATGCACCATGCACTCGGTTATCATCGCTTCGTACGACACTTACGATTGTTTCGTGATCAGCAACCTCCTGTGTGCAACAAAAACTCGATAGTTCACGCTGACCCGTTTACTATTTGCTAATTATAATATAATTAGGAAACTACGCGCACTCTCATTGGTCTATGTCTATTTAGATGAGAGTATGGGAACACGGCTGTGCATCACACAAATTTTGATTGGTCATGTATTGTTAGACGCGCGTTTTGATTGGCTGGTAGGAAATATGAGCGTGTATCAAGAAAATGTGTTTCAATCAAGACAGTAAAAAAAACCAGCATTTTCCTTGATTTGTCGAATTATCTTTGAGCAATAGAGGACTGCGTCTCGGGTTTGCATAACTGTCTCGAAATCTCTCAACTGCCGCTCGTGTTTAGATTAGGCTATGGAAACACGGAGAACGTCCTCTATTGTTTAATTATTCTATTAATTTGTGTCTTGTTCTAACAAAAGGTTCCAAGCATCTAGGGTTGCTGAGTTTGCGTGAGTTGTTTTTAAAAGTTTTTGGGTCGCTAGTGAAAAAAACAGAATTAACTGTTTAGTCTAACACCTCAAAGAGGAAGATGTAGCAAGGTTTCATCTATGCCGCAGTGTAAATTGCGAAGAGCCTAGCTAATTTCACGAAACCTTGGTCTATTATACATAAAATAAAGAAATGCAATTTGCGTCTGAATTCAGCAAGTAGTAAAAGAAAGTTAAGTTTCCTTGATTTATAAAGATATAACAAAGGAACAAAACGAACGAAGTTAAAAACTTCAGTTGTTTGTTTTGACTTAATCCATCCTGCAAGGCGCTTCGCTTTGATCGCCCTCTACTGAATTGCTCAGTCGCAAATAACCCATGTATGTTAGGCACTGCATAAGGGTTTTTTCTTAAAATGTCGGAAAGCGACCGGCATAAAAGTATTTATGTTCGTTGCGTTCTCTGCATTGGTTTTCAGGTTACGTAATACGAACCGCATACTGTATGTAACATCCATTCCTTCCAAATCACTGAATTCATTGCCCGTTTTTGTAAGTACGTTCTTGTTTCATGATTGTGATTTTTGAGCATAAATAAGTTATTTTCGGTACGCAGTTTAGAAAATAATATGGTATGTCGAGTTCTTTCACTGAACACATGAACTGTGGGGCTTCTTAGTTCAGTTGGTGGAGCATTATTGCACCAGAATTGCGGAGGTCACGGTTTCCAAACCCTTCGAAGCAACCTGGATTTTTCCGGCAGATGTCTATAAAAAAGCGACAATTGTTTAAACTGTCCAGATTAATGCTAGGATGATTTCTCTCGGTCGTCGATAATCCGTATTTCAAATATATACCATTTATTTCAAACGGGGCTTTGATCAGTCGAACCATGTTCAAAAACGAAACGAAAAGAGGTAAAACTTAGCATTGCATTTGTAAGAAAGAAAAGACTGAAATAAGGCGAGGCACGAGTCAAAGATATCGAATCGAAATCCATATCATGTAAGTATACCGGAGGATGATCAATGATCATAAAATAATTGCAATGGGGCTATCTAATTGCGTTGAAAACAATTTGAAGCCAGCCCAAAAGGCCTCAAAAGGCCTTAGGGTACGAATACAGAACAATTGTTTTTTTTTTTCGATTGTTTTCACTGCATGTCAAAAATAACTCGTGACGATAACAACCAAGAAGGTACCATGGCTTTTTTCAGTCTATAGCAAAGTCTTGGTAAAAATGTAACAAACGTTTTCTATTAGTCGTTTATTCATTGAAAAGATTTGTTTTTTAGAAATAGTAACGGGGGATTTCGCAATGAATCAGTGTGTTGTTGACGCACAAATTATATTAGAGGTATTCGATCAATATCTCCAGGTTAGGGGTTTACCCTCCATCGGAACATGCTCATGCCAAAGATCAAACGAAGATATCGCTTTTTAAACTCACATTTCCAAGGCCTCGATTATTACACATCCCCGCAAAATGATTTATATCTACTCGAATAGTCAAAAGCACAAAAACTGTGATCTTATCTTTTGCTTATGAACCACGAATTAGGCCAAGAATTCAAACAAAGTGTCTCGATTATTCGGTGACAACTGAAAAAACATTAAAACATCTCTTTTTCATGGTTAGCTATTTCAATGACTTTTCGAAGTTTCTAATTGTCTTGAGACTAGAATATCGACTTTAGCATGTTGATACAAAAAAAAAAAAGACCGCACCAACCTTTCTCGTCACTGCACTGAGTAGAGCAGCCCGGTCCTACTTGTCCTTGAATAATCAAAACAACCAATAGAAGCGAGGTCAAAGAAATCAACAAGATCAGAAACAAAACCAGGCGACTTAGCCAAGAATCACCACCGACTTCTCCTTTTAAATTGTCTGCTTCAGCGGGTTTTTCAGCTTGTCGATCGAACGTTTGGAGTTCCGTTGGCTCGTACAGTTCGTTTCGCTTTCTTCGCGATCCCGGACTTGCCACCACTGAGGGCCTCAAGTACGTTGGATCGTCATAGGTGTGTGTATTTAGTTCTGTATTCTCATACGCTGGATTCGGCTGCTTTCCCTTGAAAGTGATGACAGGAGCTTTGGAAATGTTCTCTTGACTTCGAGCAAATCCTAGGTTGGAATACGCACCATTTTGGAAGTTGCTGGCTAAAGGTCTTTTATCTTTGGAAGGCTCTTCCACGCTATCCACTGCGTATGGACTGAAATCACGAAATGCAAGCCGCCCCTTTTGCGCCGCCATTAATGAAAACAAAACACGTTAGATCTGGTTACACAGAAATTACTTCTAAAATCTGGGATTGCGGCAAAAGCCGAGTAAGATAAATCACTTCACGAATGAATGAACTTGGAATGACTATGCAAATGCGCAACGCAGAAAGCCACAAACATAACTGTGACGTATGCTAATAGCGCCGGCCCATTGTAAAGTTCATGTTGTTTAGTGATAACTGTGTATTGTTCAAGAGTTTTAGGGTGTGACCAAACAAGTGAACCCGAACGATGATCATAATAGCGAAGCAATCAAGCAGAATCAGGACAAATGTAGGGTGAGACCGGACGTCAGCCTGTAAAGGTGCCTCTGGCAGGGGGTCTTCCCTACTCTTCACCAACAGCTTGAAAGGTTCTTCAACGAGAGGGTTCTTTAAAGGGGGGTTGTGAAACTGAGCCGACCCCCAGTGTTACGGCCAGTT
>NC_090880.1:39843526-39853526 GCF_036669935.1 Montipora foliosa | reverse complement strand
TACAAAACACCCATCAGTTTCCATAAATCTAAACACCTAATCCATAATAGACCAGACCAAATATTTTCTTTTTTACTTCTTACTGAACGACGACGACAAACGTTGTGACGATAACGAAGATTCCGACGACAAAACACTGTACCGACAAACAGACCGTCAGATAATAACGACTTGGACGAAGAAGCGGTGACTTCCGACAAAGACAACGAAGACTTCCGACGATGATAGCAGGCAGGGCCACCGACGAGGACTGCATCCATAAAAGCCGATGATTCAACGCCAACAGAGCCACCTGACTCAAACTGTTCAAACTGACTTTAAAACCGAAGAACGGCTCTACCTTGTATGATCAAGTTCCTGATTGTCAAATTTTGTTCGGTTGGTTTCTATCGCTAATGCTCGTGAAACACGTGATATACACCACGAAATACCCTTTATAGCCGGCTTGGGTTTGCTTGATCATGGGCTAGCTCGCCATTTCTCCGTGGCTTCTCTTCGAGCATCGGGCAGCATCTGGTTACGGACTCCACCCAAGACATTAGAAGTGGCTTCTGTAGCCAGGATAAGAGGGTGTACGACTGTGGCAGGAACCTGGCGAAGAACACCTCCCACAGCTCCAGTTACGCCTTTCTGTTCATGCTCGTCTTTCGCAACTTGTACTATTGTAGTGGCCGTTTGTCCCAGTCCCTTTAAAAACAACGCAAAGTCGGTTAAGTCTATTTCAGACGATGAAGCTCGGAATTTTAGGCAAAAGTACGGCTATGGTCGAACTTTTTCGCGAGTCGAATTTAAGGCATCAATTGTGAAAATATCGTTGTCACGACATGTAAAACTACACAACTTGCTTAATCAAGTTCCCAGTCGGAACCGAAGGCGGAATATTCTTTATTTGGGTCGACCAAAGTTCGGAGTCTAAACATGGCTTTAAGTCGCCATATAGTCGAGTGATTTAATGGGATGAGAAGAGAAATAAAGGAAAGGAAAGGAACTTTATTTAAGTGTCTAGTCCTTCTAGCGCTCGAGCACTAATTGGGGACACTGTAAACTGAAATTAAAAACTAACACAAATCAAGTCAAATGTTGGTTTTTGAGGAGAGGGGAAACCGGAGTACCCGGAGAAAACTTCTCGGTGCAGAGTAGAGAACCAACAAACTCAAACCACATATGACGCCGGATCTGGGAATTGAACCCGGGCCACATTGGTGGGAGGCGAGTGCTCTCACCACTGCGCCATCCCTGCACCCCGGAATGCTTTCAATTTAAAAAGGATACATGAAAACAACGCAATCTATCGCCACAGAAGAGTGTGGCCAGCGGTTAAAGAGTTGGGGGTCCCACTCAGTCACCTCATTTGAAGTTTACTGGTTGTCTACGTTTCAGACGAGTCTCTCTCTTATTTGTACCGTTTTCGACAAGCTTTCAATATTACAATGCCTAAATAAGCGTTATTTCCTTTCTATTCTAACCTCTCGAAAGACTTGGTAAGCATTGGTAACACCTTCCCTTAAATCGGCAGGTTGTTGAGCCAACCGATTCTGGTTGCGTTTAGCCGGGGAGTCTGGACTTACTACGTCGTACGCTGTCTCAGCCGCCGCCTGCAAACAATCACGTGGACTGGTATGTCAAAAGTAAGAGTTAACATTTGCAATAGAAAGTAAAACAAACATGTTAAATATAAAACACGTCTGTAAGAAATATTCCAAATTAAGACAACGGGATAACTCGATCAAATTACAGAGCCACTCCAAGCCGAACTTTCTCTGTTAACTTTAATTTTCATGGTCTGAAGGCGAGGTCATTGTGCATAACCAAACCGTTTTTGCAGGTGACCCCCATGTAAAGGTCACTCATAAATTGCAGTAAAAGGGTGCAGCCGACAGAAACGTAGTATTCCAGTCACACTACGTCTACAGATAAAGAGTGAGCATTCTGATTTTACCTACGTGCTTCCTATAGAATACCGACTGCTCCGCCGAATTTCTTAATTAGGAAATAAATGGCAAGGTGGCATGGACAACCATATCACACGCTCATTCACAACTCAGATACAATATTCGCGTCCAATCAGTATGGAATACAGATTCCCTGGTCTCATTTATCTGTGACTTTTTTGTGAAGAGTTTCGGCTTTGGATTGCCAGGTGAGGCCTGCCTGAGCTTTGGGCGGTTGAAGGATCGCCCCTTAATCATGGTCTTTGCACCAAAAGCGAAAATTTGAAGTTGGGATAAGAGGAAACACCCTTTCGTTCTAGAATGAGAGAATGGATTTCCTATTTTATGGGCGGCATCCTCACCTGGATAATCTGTACGACTCTGTTGGTTAGCTCAAGGAAAGCCATTGCAGAAGAGGTAGTGAAAGAGTTTGCACCCCTCTGTAGACCCCGCATGACACGCCCATCCCGGCGATACTGATCAATGGGCAGCCAAACCAGATCAACTAATCCCTGAAACAGCTGAAGAAATGAGTGCACGGGGCCGACCCCACCTAGTATCCCGGGCAACTGAGTGCCTTTGATGTCTGCAAGCCACTCGGACAAGGCATAATTGACGACTCTGTCAATGCCCAATAAGCCGCTTCGGCAGCACAAACGCTTGAGACGAAGCTCGGAACAGTTGAGTTGGGCCAGGCCAATCAGTAAACCAGCTAAGGTACCCTAAGTGTGAAACAAAGAAAGCCAAAATTATTCATATTATAAATTTCTAACTCCAAGCTTTCTCATTTGGTTCAGTGTATCTGGGTAGCCACCCGTTATGCCTTAGTAAGACCGTGACCTTTCGTAAAATTAATTGCACCAAAAGACGCTTATCCTAACCTAACCAAACATCGTAATTCCATAGGCTTCGTGCGATCCACTGGTCGCCTACGCACTAATTTTGACTGGGTGATCGGGGTGAATGACCGCTGAACCCTGGTTCAAGTTCTGCCCTCGTCACTAGCTGAAGTTGATCTACGTTGTCACCGATGAAACTCATGATCAATTAAATAACCAACCAGTTTGCCTTTGCCAGTTGGAATTAACTCTGTCGTGTTTCAATAATTTGTTTCATTCGCCCTGAAAGTGAAATCCCCTAAAGGGAAGTTCAGTTGAGTATTCTTTATTCCGGGTTGCTTCAAAAAAAAAAAAAAAAAAGAGAGAGAAACAAACAAACCGATTTTTGGAAGCTTGCGGGAAATGAGTTTGGAACCAACAGCGTCCACGTACCTGTTCCATATCGACTCTCTTTCCTTGATAGTCAAGTCTGATAGGCACCTCAGGAGAAAATATAAAGGACCTAAAGAAAGTGGGGGCTGGCTCAGAGGTATCTATCTCAGATCCACAAGCCGAATTCACTAGTGTCTCCTCTCCGTCAGAGGATTTTGATAACCAATCAGAGGAGGGCGCGGCAGACTTTATTGGACTGGAATCGACAGAACTTGACCCTAAAAGACACAAGTACCTCGTCATTGCTATGTTTTTTCCTGCTACTCTTAGTGATTGTTTAAAATGTCTTCAAACGCTCTCTAAGCCAATCAGGTGTAAAGCACAAGTGTGACCGACTGGTGAGAGTTTTCCAGAGCCTTCTGCTTTGTATTGTGATTGGCTGATATGACTGCCCAAAAATTCATGTTAACAATAAAATAAATAAATATTAAAATAAATAAATGTGAAAGTGTTAGTATTGATTACTTTCACTTACAATTTCGCGGGCACCGCCATCTTGAATAATTGTGACGTGTTACGATTGCGTTATTGTTCTGACAAAAAGTACTTTTCCTGATGGCTGTCGTTGCCTCAACGTCACTGCGTAGCTAACATGTTCCGCGATTTGCTTTGAAATCAAGTAAACCAACGCCGCTATAAATAGTAATACCTTTCGGGTTATTTGCAGCCTCTCCCATGATTTCTGAGAAGAAATTCCTCAAGAAAAATAGCGCATCCTAAGGGAAGTCAAAATAAGGGGAATAAGTAGAAAAACCACCAAGAACGGTATAAAATGAAACGTATACTTGTAATAGAAAACTCTTACCTGATCTACGTTGAGTCTCAGGGGCTGAATGGAGACCCTAAGGTTGCACTCTTGGGCCTTAAGACCGGCGTCAGGGCGTATATACAGCATCTTGAGCAAAATCTAACACATAAGGATAGGGTGACGATAAATTAAGGTTATTGAGACGTGATAACAGGGAGCTTAAGCAACGACAACGGTGACGGCAACAAGAACGTCACAAATTCGCATATTTATTGGGCAAAAATAATAGCTTTGCACGCCCTGCACGTGCCTTTTTCACTTTTGTCCATTTCTTTGCCGTCGTCAGCAAAACAGCAACGTTTGAGCCAAATTTGATGTGTCAAGAACGTCAGCACTTATGGATAAATTTTCATTTTCTCCCCTAAATTAAGCACCGTTCTGATCAGTGTCATTCTTACAGAATCACCACACCTTCATCATCTTAACAAGGTTGAAATAGAGCGGGTTTCAATCGAGTGTCGTAAAACCAAAACCAAAGTAATTACTTTGGCCAATCAAAAACGACGGAGACAATCCAGTAAACCAATCAAAACTGGAAGTAATTACACGTAGCCGACACAAAGCACGGGAAAATGTGCACGCGCGAGCCACGATTGGTTTTGGTTTCACTCCTGATTGGTTGAAAAAGTGGCACGAGAACTTTGAACCAATCACTGAGTGAAGTAATGCAAAACCAAAGCAATTCGCTAATTACTTTCGACACTCAATTGACGTATACGGATTTCTAGGTTCTTTACCATGTTAGCATGGGTCTGTTTAGGACAGGCCTCAGAGGTGTACTGGTACAGGAACTTGTTAATCTGTGAATGAGCCAAGCGGTCCCTTATCTCTACATCCTGTACGAGTAATACGAGTCTCGAGACCTGCTCCGTGTCCTCTGGATATTCCTCATACTGAAGACGAATCTGGAAAAGAAAAAAAAACAGAAGGGATGGGCCCGAGAATGGAAAACTCTTCGTTTAAATAGAAAAGGGGAAATGATACAGTTATTTGTCAGTGACGCCATCATGCTCATAATAACATTCACGTTATCCACAAATGAGTCGATGCTATCGCTTTACAATAACTAGTTCGTTTGTTCGACCTCTGAGCTACAAAGCATAAAAAGTTTAAGCAACGACGACAAGTAGCCACAAAGCAAGAATATTGTTGGTTTAAAAAGCGAAAATAATCACTCTTCAGTGCATTTCTTTGCTGTACTCCACAAAACAACAACGTGAAACCACCAAATTTCAGGTTTTGCCGGCAACTAGAGCATACAACAATGAAGCATTCATTTTCTATCTTCACTTTAGACCAGTTGGTACCCAACCCGTTACATGACAATTCGCCCATATTTTACAACCTGAACAAGATGGGGTAATGGCGATAGCAAATACATGAAAATGACGCAAAGGTGTAGTGTGCCCGTGAGAAGGATAGAATACAAGTTGCTTGGCAACGGGCGAAAAGGACAACTGAAAAATCCGAGAACTAGCAAGTGGGACACATTTTCCATTCAGGACCTAGATGAACGACCTATAGCTCTCCAGTGAGTAGCAGAATGGGTAAAGCATTCGACCGCTGACCGGTGTTACGGCGGGTCGTAGGTTTGAATACTGGCTAGGAATCTGATTTTAATGTTGTCGTCTCGCTCGTTGCTAAGCAACTTGTAATCTATCCTTCTCACGGGCGCATGACACCTTTCCACCATTTCAAGTATTTGTATAAACTGAGGCGCATGACTTTGTAGAGCCCGAAGACCAGTGGGGAATATCGTCCATTCAGGACCTAGATAAACGACCTTTGCTCTCCAATGATTTCTCGTAGCAAAATGGGCAGAGCATCCGACCCGTGTTACCGAGGTCGTAGGTTCGAGTCTTCCCTAGGACTCTGATTTTCTCAGTTATCCTTTCGCCCATTCTCTATTTTCGAATTCCCCATAATACACTTTGTTTGCCCCCCCCCCCCCCCCTCCCCGAATTTTGCATAAACCATTGTTTTCAAATGCTCTTGGGAATATGCAATGTCCCCAACAGCATTTGAAAACAATAGTTTACAAAAAATTTGGGGGGCAAACAAAGTGTATTATGGGGAATTCGACAATAGAGAATTGCCAAGCAACTTGTATTCTACTTACGATTGCGCTAAAATAGATTTTGGGGTGACGTTTTCATTGACGTTGCCGGCTTGCCGCTATTCTGTTTTCTTGTGGGAGCGACGACATCATTAAATTTTGAAACCTTATATGTAAATTAATTCAGCCTTGCGACTTTCTAAACATGAAGACTTTTTCTAATTTGTACAAAAATGAATTTGCTAATGTCTTTGACCACGACAAAGCATGCTCATGGGGTCTTGCACGAACTTGTGGATGCCACTGGCAACAATAGTTTAATAAGCATTTCTTAAGATTTTTACCGATTTAGTTAAGAGGTGCCTTGCATGGGACTGCAGGTCCCGTTTGCACCTTACCTTTTGGTCTTTTTTTTCTTTTTTTTCTTTTTTTCCTTCGGACCTGTATCTAACTATTTATTTAGAGGAGAGACTTAGACCAATACACCCATATCACTCAATGTACAAACAAAAGATTTTGCCCGTCTAGCCTCTCATTCAGCGTGAGGCTGGACGGGCAAAAACAATGCAAAGACAAAGCCTTTATTCCCCACAGACTCCAAAATGGCCGCCGAGTGATAAAGGTCAGGCCTATCCTCCTCTCTGTTTAATCTGGAATGTCAAATGGTGGTTTATTCGAAATGACAGTCAACTAGCATTGAGATGGTCAAATTTAAGGCCGTTAAATACATGAACAATTGTAAAGAAACAATTGCTATCCTCTTTACATACCTTGTTTAAATAAAACTCCATCAACACGTGATTATTCCTGTTTGGTCCTCCGCTTTTTCGAGAGAGTTTCTTGGAGCTGTTAGATGTCGGCTTCGGAGGATTTAACACGGTGGGTCTGACAGAGAAGGGGGAAACTGGCTGGCCTTTCTCGTCCACAGCAAAGCTTATCCTATAAGTGACAAACCACATCATCAGTAGGAAAAGACATGCAAGTTACTGTTACCCTCCCCTCTCTACAGCTCTCTCTCGAGTAATGCTACGTACGTTTTCTTTTGGTCACGTGAGGGCGTGGCGCCAAAATCTCGGCCACCGTACAAATGCCACACCACCGACATCTCCTTTACCGTGTAGCTTAAGACTGGAGGAGGGAAATGGCCAGGGGCGCTGAGCTGATCGCTTGGACCAATCTAAAAAAAACAAACCATTTCAAGAGTTGTTGTCAGAGGGCACCCACACAATCTCAGTGCCCAAAGTGTGAGATTTACCGCCTCAGGTTTCCACCCTATTGCCATTTATGCACGGATCAATGCGAAAGAAAAGTTTTATTACCTTCCCTATGATGCATTGTTAATTTATCTAAGAAGCCACATCGAGAGCGGTTGTTAACCCGTAGGCACACAATCATAGACCTCTATCATAATGGCTGCCAAAATAGAATATTCATTTGTTTCAGGGCTAACAAGCCTTTCTAGCCTCGCTACAACGAGCAAATTTGAAAAGAATATTTGTTTCAAAATGAGGGCAGTAGGTCTAATTACATAAATACAAAACAATGTAAAAAAACGTCGCCATGGTTACAACCGCCGTTCTGGCAATGCAAGTTGCAGACATTCAATCCCTGACCCGGACTGAGCAGTTTTAGATTCCAGCAGTTTGGTGTCAATGTTAGTTGACTATGCCCTTTTAAGTTACATACATCATTTTGTATTTGCTATCTTACATTACCGGGTGTGCTTAGAGTCTATTCAAGGTTACATCTAGTGATCAAGTATTCTACCACGAGGGATGGTTCATTGATAGAGAAGAAAGAAGCTGTGTGAGCTTTTACGGAACCTACCGGAATAGAGAAGTGATTTTCAACGACGTTGACTTTTTCATCAGCCAAAGATTTTATTATAACTTCATGACTCAAGCCATCTGGCTCTTTGTCAGGGTGCTCCAGAATACAATAATCATCATCGCTGTCTTCTTCTTCTTCTTCATCATCATCATTATCAACACCTTCCTGTCCCCGAATGCCAACAGGTGCGTCGGAGTTATCGTGAGCGTCGGGAGAGAAATCTTCCAAAGCGCTGATCATTTCATCGTCTGGAAACAGGAACAGATCTCGCCTCGGCGACCTGGAAAGCTGATGATTCAACTCTCCCCTGGAGCCCTGTGTGTTAAATCGAGAAAAGAACGTGGTGGTGATTTTAAACAAGACATTCAAAATGAATGATTCTTAATGTCGCAACAATAAATAGCGTTACCATAAGGAGCCTATCAACGGAGATTGAAAGCCGGGAGGCGGGGTGGGGGGGGGGGGGGGGAGACACTTTGCATATGAAGAGGGCGGCAATGCTCGTCGGAAATTTAGAATTACACCCCTACAGGAGGCCAAGCTGGGAGTGGCCACGATTTTTTTGACCCCCTAAAAGAGACCATACATATGACGGCGTTTTGCCCAGAACACCCTAAGTGAGATCAAAATCCGAAATTTACACCCCTGCGCAAGACGACGAGCATCTCCGCCCCTTTCATGATGTGAGTCTCCTCCCCCCCCCAGGGATTGCATGTCTGCGAAAGAAAACAATTCTTGGAAAATTTGAAGTAAATGATAAACGAACCGTCGTTTGTAGAGATTAAACCTCACATTAAATCCTTATCTTTGTAGTATCTTCACGTCGTCTCTGGCAATAGCGATCTTTGAATTGAAGTAGAACAATTCTAGTAAGCATGCTCAGATCGGAGAACGTGCAAGTTGCTACTATAACTACCACCACCAGTCTCAGGGTACCAGCGGAACTCCTTATACATTACACATAGTCAGTATCAAAAGCAATGAAATGAGTAATAAGCCTGTCGTTACAAAAACATACTCCAATGTTAGGCTCGCTTATATAGCTTTCAGAAGCTTTCAATGAAAGAAATGTATACATTTGAAGTGCGGGTTATTGACAAAATGTAGAAGTCATGCGCGCATTGAACTTGACAATTTAAGTAATTGTCTCTCACAAACACCTGACAAATAACGGGATTTAAACCCATGACGTCTGCGATGCGGGTGCAATGCTTTACCAACTGAGCTACAGATATGTCCAGGTTTGACCCTAATTAGATGCACGCGGATTTCAATAAGCGTCACGAAGTGTCCCCTTGCTCTTCTAGCCAACTTCAACACCACTTGTGTCTCAGAATACAGACAACTTATGTCACAAAGTGTCCACCAAAAACTGCTCTTTAAGTGAAGATTGACTGCTGCATTTACCCAAAGCTAAAAATAACGCCAACCTTTACCCCTACCTTATTGTTGAAAATAGGTAGCAAATACTTAGACTTAAAGGGACACTTTGTGTTGGATGTCAAAATTGGGCGTGCATCTAATTAGGGTCAAACCTGGACGTAAGTGGCTGAGCTATGAAGCCACTCAGTTGGGAGCAGATCAATTTGTTGGGCTCATTTGTTCCCGTGAAAGGACTCAATGAACGTATAAATTTGAAGTGCTGCTTGAATTTTCAGGTGTCTACAAGAGACAATTGCTTAAATTGTCCAGTTCAGCAAGAGGATCACTTCTATACTTCGATGACAAGCTTGTTGAAATAAGACTCAAACGTCCGCATATGACAGGCTCTTTTCGGCAGGTCGATTAATTTTACGTGTAAGGAACTATGAGGTACCTTTTCTTGAGTGGCTGCTTCCGCGGAGTGGGAATCTACCATGGCCTCTGTCATGATTGTGCTTAAAGCGCCTTCATCCACGGAACCCTGTTTGACCGGCGGCTCCATTGGACAGCGGCTTGGAGTCTGAAATTTGCATCAACTTAGTTCTTTACGAAGTGACATGCCCGGTCTGCCAATGCAACAATTCGATTTTCATACGTACCGATGGCGTTTTGGCGCTATCAGCAGGCTCCGGTTCATAACTGGGTACCAAGTCCCCATCGGCTGCAATGTACTGAATTAACT
>NC_090880.1:39786026-39838526 GCF_036669935.1 Montipora foliosa | reverse complement strand
TGTTAGCCTGCTTTATGCAAAACAAATATTGATACACAGTTTTTAGGAAGAGCAGAAGGAAGTTTTCAGGAAATGTTGATCGAGAATAGAATATTTTGCCATCTGCAACAGAATTTGCGACAAAACAAGCAAACAAGTTAAAGTTTAAACCGAGAATATAAAAAGTTACCATCAGCGAAAAATACTTTGGGAGATTTTTGCTCCTTTCAATTTTTTTATTGTACATTTGTGTGCACAAGTAAATTGTGAATCAAAAGTGACATCGAATTTAGCGGGCGCCGTGATCAAGTTACCTCGCATGTTTACTCGCGAAACAAAGGGTACATCTGTGTCAAAACGATGGCAAGACTCTGGGTTTTTGTTTTCTTAGTTTGTTTGTTTTTTTTCCCAAGTGTTTTAAAGATTGACAAGAAATGTGCGAATTCAACACAAAAATCCAAATCACCAAACTCTTCAGGCTGACCATTGTTTCTGCAAAGTCAAAAATTAAAACTCTCCTAGAGGAGGTTATTTATCACCAGGTAATTCTATCGTTTTGGAAATAGCAGCTGCTTTATTATTCATCAGCGTCACACATTCTTGCCTATTTTGGGACTCATGTTTTATGCACGCGCTGCGGGCCTATCGGCACCACGGACTTACACTCTTACAACCCGGTGACAGTATGTATTGCACTTACGGTGCACTACCACAAAAACAACATTTATTTTTTAACAAAATACGATCAATATTGTGTGACGTAAAAGTTACCATAGCCATGGGAAGGCTATTGAAAACGCATTCAATAAGGTCAGAGGCCTGCCTCGCAGGCTTCAGTGCTACTGGATAAGCATCAGTGGCATACCTTAGTAGAGACTCATTTGACTCAATCGTCAGGTTGCTAGACACATTGAAGGTTTCCATGGTTACCAGCACTCGCAAAGGAAGGTGAATGGGTCTTCGAGAAAAAGGAACTTGATTAGATAAGTCACACATGGAAATGAGCAGATGGACAAATTGGGATTGGATGCAAGACCCTTCTGCTCTAATCTGTCACCTGTTGAACTTTAATTGAAGTCAACTACAGCAGGTGCAAAATACACTCTTCTAGATAAGAGATGGGTCTCAGGTCAAATAACCCACAAAAATGGACGGTCAACCTGACAAATAACCCGGACCATTCCTCAAAAATCCCAAAAACGTTTCCAATATGCCACGTATGAAACTAAACTCCCTTTACTCTAAAATCTGGCATTTCAACAAGTTTCTGAGACAATAAATAGCAAGATAATTGCAAAGTTTCAGTCTCTTCAACGCCTTTCCTTTTAAACTTACGGGACGATTTATTGCAGCCGAAATACACTCGAATAGTCTCGGGACTTTGAGAATCACACCTCTCAAAGTGGAACTAAACCTCTTGTTAAATGTGGCGGAATCGAGACAAAGTTGGTCATTCGTCAACACCTCCCCCATTTAATGGCTAGGGATAGCACGTGATATTTTTCGAAGGGAGCTCCTAGTGGTCCCATTTGCTGGCTTGTTGGCCTACCAGCAAGATAATTTTCCCTGTAGTATTTACACTCTTCCCTTCCCCACCTCAATTCCGTTTGTGGTAAGTATTCCACTGATTGACTCATTATGACAGTGTTACCATTTAGTGCTGAATGCTCCAACAGTTGTCATCAACGGTTTTCCTCGCCCGTCACATGGCTCTCTTGCTCAACTTACCCTTAAGGACGGTGCCTACTATTGTTATTGTGCATACCTTCTGCGCATCTCGAGATACTCGGATTTCCTATGGCTGGTGCTTATCAATACAGGGATATTTTTGCCGCGGTTCGAAACTACGCGGAGAAAGCAGAACTTAGCAAGTGATCTTGGTATCCAAAAAGAAAATTGGGGGTAACCACGCATTTTTCAGAGATAATTAAGCTTCAATTTGCAAAAGAACGCCCCAAAATGCTCTGTATTTGAAAGATTTTTTCAAATATTGTTGATTAATTATCTTCAAAAAATGCGTGCTTACTCCCAATTTTCTTCTTGGATTTCAATAACACTAGCTTTTCCCGCATATTCAGTAAACGGCGCACAAATCTTTGAATTAGTAGGCACCGTCCTTAAGGAAGCAACTCAGAAACTCAGCTGTTGTTGACAAGTTTAATTTGAATACATTATTTATATGCACGGTCTAAAAGCTGAAAACCTTCAATGAACCTTGTACAAAATATGAAATATTTACCCTTGTTGACAATATAACCAGTAAGACGCAATACTTTGGAAAACTTTGCTGTCACGGTGAAAGCTCTTCTTTTCCTAATTGGTTGTTTTACATGTGACGTCACGGCGGCCATGTTGGATGGCAAAAACAATAACCTGTCTTTCCGCTGGGAACTAAACTTTATTATTATGCCAATTCTGCGAAAATAAATTGTACAGGCCTTTTCCGAGTTCATGTCTGCCTCCTCCTCAATGCGAGTCTAAGTGCGAAGTTTTTCTTATGAAAATTAGTTTTTATTCATATGTAAAGTAGACCTAATTACCACCACAAAAACTTCGAACTTAGACTCGCTTTGAAGAGGAGGCAGACATGAACTCGGAAATGGCCTATTGTCTTGCCATCCAACATGGCCGATGTGTCACATGGATGCAAACCAAGAATTGCGGTTTTTTTTGGTTCAGCATTAATTAGGGAAAAGCATGTACAAGATTGGGACACACCTATAATCAATAGCTCCTTCCGATACATGCGTGTGAAAAACTGTCACAACAGTTGGGGTACTAAAGCCAAGAACTGGATCGTCCTTCACGTCAAAGAAGTTTGTGATCTGAAACAAAGTCATATGTTTTTGTGTCAATTCTTGTTTTAACCCCATTTACACAAATTTTGGTATTTCACTCTACATGACGTCGGATACCAATTTTTTTTTCATCCGTATAATTTTATTATTCAAATCTTTCACTTGATGCCGTCGACACTTTCCGAGAAAAATATGGCACAATAAAAGGAACTTGGGTGGCATTCTGCGAGTGATAAATCGGGTGAACCACTTATTTTCGAGCGGATTAACATTTTCCGAGCGCAGTTTTCCGAAGTTTTTACTTAAGGTAACGGTTAAATGTTATAATTTTAATATTCCGGATTTTTTTTCACCAGAGCCATTTGCGCGCATTTAATCTTCTTATTCGAATTCACGTGTTGTTTATACATTTGTGGAGAACCTTGCGCTCTTTGGCCTTAGAAAGCTCCAGGAAATACCATTATGATAATTTTTTGTGTTGGTCAAGAATGTACAATGTACAGAAAACACACCTGTGTGAGCCACAGCTGTTTAGAAGAAAGCATTCTATGGCGAAGAGTGCACCTTCGAAGTCCCAAAGAAAACAAAATTTCCTGCAATTTTAAACAAAACTAAATAGCCATCCAAAATTATTGTTTTATGATTTGCCCGAGGCAGGTTGTAACTACAATAGGACAATAGCTTCGAGGGAAGAGGGGGAGGGGAAACCAGAGTAGTACCCAGAGAGTCAGGTTGAGATCAACTGAACCCCAGCTCCAGGTCAGGCTCCAAGGAAGGGAAGAAGAGAGACCCTGGGACGAGGTTGCCCTAGCTCACATACGATAGGCCATTTCCGAGTTCATGTCTGCCTCCTCTTCAAAGCGAGTCTAAGTGCGCAGTTTTTCTTATGAAAATTAGTTTTTCATTCATATGTAAAGTAGAACTAATTAGCATCACAAAAACTTCGCACTTAGACTCGCTTTGAAGAGGAGGCAGACATGAACTCGGAAATGGCCTATTGCAGAGTTGGGAGGCGAAGATGATGACCACTACAACAGCCTGATTTACTCAGTCTAATGCAGCTTGCAGCGCCCTATGTCGTAGGAAATTCAACTGAAGGGCAACCTTTCAAATGACCATTACCAACGCGATGTGGAATTCAACAGGGAAACCAACGAAGACAAAGGCATCAGCGAGCGCAGGCAAAAGACATGAGGGACTTTACGATCTACGACGCGGTCGTCAACGAGAACGCCACGAAACAACAATATGATTGGTTAAAAGAGGAAAAAAATCGTGCTGCACGTGCGGCACGCGTTTTAACACATTTTCGTGCTGTACTCTGCACAACAACGACGTGAAATCACCAAATTTGAGGTTCTGACGGCAACGCGAGCGCACAAATGCAAGTCTTTCATTCTCTATTTTTACTCTGAAACCGCTCGTACCAATTTATTTTTAGGCTACTTCGCCCACATTGTACGACGCGAACGAGATGGCCTAACCGCGAGAAACTTACGCCGATAGTGCAAAGTTATACTTTGAGGTGACGTTTTCGTTGACGTCGCCGTCGTAGATCGTAAAGTCCCTATTTTTAAGCCACGAACGCAAACCGAAAGCGCGAGGCAATCCAGTGGAAAACTAAAGACACCATTCGACAATTTCAATCTGTGCACACCCTACGCACATCTATGTAAAAGTGTGTACAAAACACTTGGCCACCATTTAACGTGAGGTATGATATTTTATACTCTGGATGGTGACTTATCCATCGGATAAATGTAAATGTAAAAGCTTTGTTTATAGTGGAAGTGCAGTTAGCTATCAAGCTAGTTCACAGGCACTCCACTTTTAATAATCTGAAAGAAACAATTGAAACGCAACATAAACATGATTAAGAACCCCAACTCGGACAATTGGAACAAGAACTGAAGTACATGTATAGTTTTAACTAGTAGCGAGGTTTTAACAACTGGGACAAGAAGTACAGTTTAACAAGTAGCCAGATTTTAACAAGCGGAACAAGAAGTATAGTTTTAACAAGTAGCCAGGTTTTAACTACTGGGACAAGAAGTATAGTTTTAACGACGGAATGAAATTACCTTAATGTTCTTGTTGGTGTCTGATGAAACCTTTATAGCAAAGGCAAACATTGGTTCACCAGTTTTCCCGTCGGAATGTCTCATGCCCGGTTCAGTGTGATAAAGAGTGGACTGAAGTTCAGCACCGCTGAAAGCCGACTCCATAGAAGTGTGGGCTCTCTGTGGTACAAAAGGAGCGTGTTGAAACGACACCTTTTGCGAGTGAAGGCACAAGTAGCTGAGATCGACTTGGCTTTTATAACAAGCCGCTATGAAAAACATCACGTCGTTAAATTCAGCCGCTATCTCCCCTAGCACTTGGTCAGAGCAGGAGGTAAAATCCGTAGAACTGGAAGTTGACGATAAAGCCTGAAAAGCGGAGAAGTACCAAAAACTGGTTACTTTAATCCAACTATTTTCAAATATGGTAAAATTTTCGCGAAAACTTTTGCAGCTGAAAAAACTAAGAGTGTTACCCTGTAGTTCTCAACAAAGCCTTTCATAAAAGCTTCGGGAGATATTTCGAGTATAAAAGAATTATTCTTTACCCGTGCACATTTGATTTGTACAGTCATAAGCTGTTTTCCCTCGGAGCCTCAAGGTGGTGCCTCAAGGGTAAATGTCAATATTATTGAAAGAGTGGTGCTTACCGTGTGCAAGTGTAGACATTCCCAGCGCGTGGGTGCACTAATTCTCGCGCGACTCGAGCGTGCGCACGAAATATCTTAAAAAGCGCGCGCTTACGAATTCCCCGTGCAAAAGCAC
The DNA here is from genome assembly GCF_036669935.1 of Montipora foliosa. Lineage (NCBI taxonomy): Eukaryota > Metazoa > Cnidaria > Anthozoa > Scleractinia > Acroporidae > Montipora > Montipora foliosa. Next base: position 39,832,924 of record NC_090880.1, on the reverse strand, counting down.
CAATCCCAGGCACGATGCTTCTGTCAGACTTTTGACCCAAAAAGAAAAATCCTAGCCTCACCTTGCTATTAGGGAAAATTGCAAGTCTAGCTTTACTGACACTGAGTGCGAATGTAAATGCAGTTTGACCATTTGGAATCGACGCGTTTCGCCTGTACTTGTTCTCCAATGATGTGAAGTTGCTGCTGCCTTCTTCGGACGAAGATGCATCTGTGTAAATGCAAAAACGAAACATCGGTTAAGGCATTAATAGGACAAACTCACCTGAGCTGATACAGAGGAGTTACAAGCGATAAGGTTTGGTACTCTGTGTACGAAGCCACTCCCTGGACATGATTGAGAGGTCTATAAGATTTAAATAATGATAATTACCATCATCATAACTTCGCAGTCCTGATCTGCACATAACAAAACGATCGGGTCCTTGAGCCTGTAGCATCTGGCTTGCCAGGTCTAACCCTCCGCCAATACTGAATCCACCCGGGTCTAGACGGTCGGTAGGGGAAGGTGCCATCGGTTCCCATAACAACAGGTCACTGGCCAACCTGATGCAAGAAAACAAATTAATGACGAGTAAAGCAAAATATATCTGTATCCTTAAAACAGATGGCTAAGGTCTACCGAGTCATTTTTCCGTTCCACTTGTATGTCGCCAAATCAAAATTGAAGTAAATGCTCTGGCCAATTACAAACATGACAGAAATTCAAACGAGCAAATCACAACTGAAAACAAAGAAAAAGAAATGCAGCTGACGATAAGCGCGGGAAAACGCATGCGAGCAACACGTGATTGGGGCTTACATCTGATTGGTTGAGAATGTGGCAGGAGCTATTTCAGACAACAACCAAGCGTTGTAAAGCAAAACAAAGACAATCCCAACATCATCTTGCTACTAACTTGATTAGATAAACCAGAGGGTGAATTTCTTACCTGTTATATATGTTTTCGAAGATATTTTTCGTGTGCAGGTTGACATCTAATTTAGGGAAAGTACACTCCACATGCACCTTGGAGGTCGATACTGTGTCTTCTTGAAATCTGCTCATTTCTTCCTGACTTCCGGGCATTAGAAGCTGTAAGGGGAAAAAACCCTGAACACTTTATAAATTTTAAGGAACAAATGAAGAAACCGAAAGTCACACGCATCCGGCGGAATATTTTTCTATGAACCAATTAGTTTTGCAACTCAATCTCACAAATTCGCTTTACAGAACATCGTTCTACTCAACGACGAAAAATCCTTATTTTAAAATGTCGGCGCGAAAAGGGTGATTCTATGGCCTAATCAATACACAGTTTGCCTATCTTAAAAGCGATTTTCCTTTGGTATATTTACATAAGATACTGGCGTAAAGCGTGCAATCATGTCCAACCTCTTCAGTCTCAAACATGACCGGTCTGGAGGAAAACGGTGAAGGCTCAGCCTTCATGACAGGATAAGCATCTAAGGAACTGAGAGGAGAGTTATCCGAGGACTGGACTTCCTCTAAAGCGGACAGTGGAGCGGGAGGTTGAACTGTCACCACGATTCTGTGAATAACACAAGAAAAATGCTTGGATTTGCCTAATTAACATTGCAGTTTCCCAATCAGTACGCCTGCTTAAGAAAATAAGTGCATCTTAAAACTTTATCTGCTTAGCTGGGAATTGCATGAGTCAATGAACTCCGGAAGCCGCACTTTTAAATGGGTTTCTCCGGCTGGTGGTCCAAAAAAGTATGGCAAATCAGAGACGGAACTTGTGAAAGATCTTTCCGTGACGACAAACTGATATACCATTCTAAAAACGAGAAAATCGAATTGCACCTTGAAGGTGCTTTACTGCAAAACGTTTCAAACAGCTTTGTCTTCATACATGGATGATTGACAAATGATACGCGTGTGCCTTTTGTAAGAGGCATTCGTGCTAAATGCAAGATTCACTTCTGATTGGTCGAATACGTGGTGCTAGAATTTTGAACCAATCACTGAGTGACGTAATGCAAAACCAAAGCAATTCGCTAATTACTTTCGACAGTCAATTGAAAACCGCTGTAACTAGCAAAGTTGTCCGGTATTGTTTGATTGGTTTTTCTACGCCTCTGGACAAGGAATGGAAAGCATTTTACGAAGCGTCCGGCTGCGTTTTTCAAGAACAAACGCCTTTTTCTAATACACACCTCTTATTTGACAACCTTTCCCCCACCCCCTCTTATACGAAAATTGAGTTTATGAGGCCATTCACGGTAAGTATGTAAATCTTTCAAAGAAATGGAAATTAGATGATCAAGGGAAATGCTAAAGATACCTTGGCCAATCAAAGCCCTTATTTCCGGTGTCATTTTCAGACTGGCCATGCGTGACATCAATGACTGGCATACTTGTACTTCCGCTATCTTCCTGGAAATGACCTGTGAAAATCAAGATTCCAAATATCTTTTATGCTAGTGTTCCTACATAGTGCAATGTTGTATTACAGCAGAACTTAGTGATAGAGAATCCGAATTTCTCTCGGAATAACCATTAATAAGTAGATATCTTCAATCATTTACAAGGACTGATATTTAGCATCTGGAGACTTTGAACAAAAGGCGTATACGAAGTGAAGACAGGAAACCATAACCTGGAGCCTTCAACTCCAATACTAGGTCTATATCACAACATTTTCACAGATCAAGCTATTTTTAGACGAGTTCTTAAATAAGATTTGGTTTGCACAAGTAACCATTCTCAAGCCCATGGGTACTAATTTCTCAAGAAAGACTTGCGATTAGCTGGAAAGGTCTGGTGTCACAGGAAAATCAATCTAAAAATAACTTGGTCTGTAAAAACGTTAAAGTCGTTCCACAAATACAATGAAGTTGTACGCTGCTAGTCATGGGCTCCTGGTGAAGAATGTTGGGATTGAAGATCATCATGTTCAGGTGGCTCAAACCAGTTTCAAAAATTTGAAGGGAATAAAACTCTGTAACACTGTTTCACGTAAAAGCAATCTTATGGTACCAAATGAAACACCAATAATTGCTTAACAAGATGCAATCATTTGTGTGACATCATGGCAACAAATAAGCCACGAAAAGTCCGCCTTTGATTACAATACAATGCAATACACAACATACTTAATTGAAAACTCCCCATTTTTCTTTAATGGGACATAGTTTTGATTCCTTGGGGGTTCCCAATTGACGACCAAAATCGTCTGGCCAGTTTAGGCCGGTTTACGCGTCAAAGGGTAATTAAATTTAACGCCTTTATCTCAAAAATGAATAGGTGACCCCATTTTTCATCGCTGGAAAGTGATAAGCAAGCTAAAATAAAAATCTCTGCAAAGTTAAAATAATTCTCCAGAGCAGATTCTCAGAGCCACCTTAACATTTCCCAATTTTTGGGAAATAATTGGGAAATTTTAAGGTGGCTCTGAATCTGCTCCACTTTCCAGCAATAACAATTAGGGGTCACCGACTTTTGAGATATAAGTGTTTGACTCCAAAATAACAAGTGTTTTTAGAGGGCTCTCTTGTTGCCATGGTAACCAATTACGACATGTCGACGAGTGCAACTTGTTAAGCAATTATTGGTGTCTTCTACGCTGCCATAACTTTGCCATTACGTGAAACAGTTGGGTAAATTCAATCCTTCCAAATACACCAGAACGTTTTTCACCGCTGCTTTTCACCAGCGTATACATAAGAGTCATTAGCATATTATGTCATAGCCGAACGTCAAGCAGTCACTTTATGCAACAAACTGCATGAAGAGACACGCAATAAAATGAAGATAATCGGATGCATAGAGTCGACTCTTATCGTTGTTTTGGCTCTCCTCGGGTTTTGCCATCCTTGGGACACAACGGCAGAAGTCGTTCGGGCAAGTCTCTTCTTCTGCGCGTCTCGACTGCCCGTATAAAATAGAGCATTCGTCCGCCTCCAAGCAGTTAGGGTTCTTCTATTATTTGGTGTTTGTTTCAAGAATTTGTTTCACTGGCCCTAATGAGCCTGCGAGGGAAGTCATATACATAATTAGGCAGCTTAAGCACGCGCCCTTTTGAGATGCGAACGGCCACCGGAAGAAAACATTTCGCGTGCCAGGGCAGTGTTGTCTCCCAGATTTTTATACGAATCATCTCTAATAGAGAAAAGACACTTAGCAATGTAAGTGTGGTTGTGCGAAGACAAGTTAATGAGGAAAACAGCTCACTTCCGGTTGCCGTCCACGTTTCAAAAACGCGCGTGCTTAAGCTCTCATTACGTCATACAGCCAAGCAGGAACAAACAGGAGAGAATGTCTAAACCATTAGTTCTGCATACCGTGCATTTCCTTGAAGCTGAAATTGTATTTACAGGGCTGTTCAGATCCGCTGAGACAAGTGTTGAATTCAACAGCTGAAAAGTCCAATGTAAGGCGTTCCTTGCGCAACGACTGTTTCCACCAGGGGCGCCGATCCACAGCGGGCCGCAAGTCAGGAATAGGAAATCTACAAGAAAACCATCACGTAATAATTACATAGTTACAGTATATGAACTTTATATGTCAATCTTTTCTGGCAAAGAACAGATGCTCTGCTACTTGGGAACATTCTAGCACTTATGTCCACAAATGCAGGTAGCGAGATGTACTCCCAATGTCGCCTTACACATTTGCTACCTATTTCTAGCAATGAGGTAAGTGTAAGGTTTAACGTTATTTTTTGGTGAAGATAAATACAGATATTTATCTTTCCTTAAGGACTGGAGTTTGAGGACACTCTGTGACGTTAATCAGTTGTCTTTATCATATGGCCCATACGGCCCCGCGCGCGCTTTCATTGTAAAACTACTGGGAAAATCCCCGTATGAGGGCCGTACGCTTTAGCGCGAGCAGGGCCGGAAAAAGTCGTATGGCCCTGCTATGGACACGTCCTGCTCAGGTGCGCTGCGGTTTTAGAGGATTTCGTCGCGTTTAAACATCCAACTTATCTACACAGAGAAACGCAAATGCAAACAACATATTACAAAAATTTTCTATGCAAATTTTTGTTACTCATTTTGTCCAAACTTCAACTTCTTAGTCCTCATGAATAGTGTAAAAAGCCCATATGATAAATTGGGTTAGGGTTATGGCGTACGGACCGAGCGCATGACCTCGGGCCAAAGATTGTCCCGTCCAGCCCTCCCACCCAGTCAACAAGTGCATGGATTAGTATTCCCAGGCACGAGTGATGTTGAAGTTGGGAGAATAGAAAGGGAACGCTTTCAGACGCTTATCAAAATCGCCGTGTATCTAATCCTCTACATTTCTGGACAAAGCCAATTATGTCCTGAAATGTAGGTAATTAATCAAATCACATGATACAAAAGCGGATCAAATAAATATTTTATTAAATAAATAATTCATTATTTGGTGAGAGGGGAAAACGGGAGCATTAAGCCAGAAAAAATTCTCAGAACATAGTAGAGAACCAAAAAAAACTCAAGCCACATAATTAGGATGGCGAGTCCAGGAATGAAACCTGGGGCCCGTTTCTCGAAAGTCCCGCCATTTGTGAAACTGCCAACCGCTTGTTTTGGAAAGCCGATCTTTTAACATGTTTTCAAGCTAGCTAAAAGAAACAAGTCTGTGAAGTTTAATGACTTAAATCCTCTCCGTTCTTGAGATACAGATGAAATTGTGACACCCGAAAATGGCCCGTAAAGTTTCGGGACTTTCGAGAAACGGGCCCCTGGGGGGTGACATTGGTGGGAGGCGAATGCTCTCACCACTGCGCCGACCCAGATCCCTAATATGCTTGGTATGATCTGTTTAAACCGGCAACCAATGGCTCGGTTGGTTGAGCATCACGCGGGATCATCATCTTTTCACGCGGGAGAACGCGGGTTCACAATACCAGTCTAACCAACACTCAGGGTCTTAAAAAGTAACTGAACAGGAATTGCTGCCTTTTGCAAATTCATCTCTAAATGGCTAGACTTTCAAGTGTCCTCGGATAAGGACTACAAACCGTAGGCCCCGGTACACAACCTTTGCTGTTAATCAACGCTGGGGGACGTTAAAGAACTGGCCACACCACAGGCGCCCCAAGCTCACAACGCGATTTTGCAATGCATAACTATTATGTAAGATAGTTTAATGGTGAGAGTGTACAAACGAGTTCTGATTTCAATATATCAGCAATGGCTAATGAATCGACACAAAACAAAAGTGAACAACATATTTGAGGTAGAGAAAGACGTTCAGTTTTTCAACTTAACTTAATTTTTAACTCTTTTCACCGTTAAACTCTCTTACTACATAATTGGGCCTTGTCACACGGCGGCCATAGTGTCCCGGGAGACCAAAAAAGCTTTGTTTTACCACGCCAAGCCTAATCCCCATGGTTTCCACTGCGAGGCTTGGCGTGGTAAAACAAGGCTTTTTTGGTCTCCCGGGACAATATGGCCGCCGTGTGACAAGGGCGAATAGTTATGCATTGCAAAATCGCGTTGGGGCGTATTGGGGCGCCTGTGGCCACACACTGTCCTTGAAGAGTAGGAAGTGACCCCCAGTATTTGTGTTTTATCTCTCAGAGAACTGTAAACCGCAATGAAACTGATGTAATATGTGCCGTATATAAATCCATTACAATTTTATGGGTACTATAGCTCCACATATCACATGAGAGATGTATAGCTTCAAAAGCTAGGCACACTAGGCCACTGATGTGGAGCTACATCATTCAGCTCGTCAATGGCGCAATGATTGCCAATGTCGATGAGGAAATCCTGAAGTGACTGGTAACTCACCTCAGGACAACAGTTAATGATGGACAGGTGACATGAATTGTAACGGGCTGTTCCAATGCAGGCGTATCTTCCAGGGCTTGGGTAAACACTGCTTGTTGATTCTGGGGAGATGGTCATTCAATAAGCTTGTTATTTTACCTGACTTTTAAATAACCCTTTCAGAGTGAACAAACGCAATCCTTTAAAACCTGCGATCTGATGGGTCCCGGGAGCGGGCGGTATTCTCCCATGCGGCCCGTTCACGGCAGTATCCGCGTTGCTTGATGACTCGTCGATTACGTCACTCGCTTTGTTGCAATTTTTCATAAACTAATAAAGATACTTATCATGCAAACCTAACTTTTTAATGGCAAGTACTAATTTCGCTAATTTCGTCTTTCAGGATGTAAAGACCGCTGCGAAGGAGACTATATATGGAGAATCTTACAGCCCTAAATTGTTCTGGCTCTTTTTTGCAAAATAAAGTATATGTACCTGCCATATTATACATTAACTTTGTTTAAATTATTCAACAATAAGGGAATAACATGACTTTTTGAGGGAATATTGTTTATTTGCGCCCGCGTAGTGTCATTTGCGGCCCGAGCGCGAAAAAGCGCAAAAAGTCATGTCCTTATCATTATTATCAATAAACAAGGCCAAATGATATCAATTTGTCCAAATCCTCTAGCGCCAAATCTGAGTTTTGACTGCTAATTTCTTCCATTACTTCAGTTTTCGCTCGGCGACGATTCGACGACTGAAAAAACTGCAGTTCAAAACCGGAGTTTCGCAAATGAATGGTTTTCCCGCGTCAACACTAGGCTTACTCTAATTGGTTAAAATCCATCGGATGATGAAGCAAGAACTAATCAGCTGTAGGGCTGATAATGCATTAGCAGCCCGTTGTCAGTCTTTTGCGGCCCGCTGAGCGTGTGTTTTGAAGAGGCCGATTTTCTATTTGGCCGCGTATATTGATAATAATAAAGGACGTCTGAAATTTTCTACTTGAACAACATACCACTAAAGAAGGATTACAAGAGCGAAACATGCGGGATTGCATGTTTGAGGCATCATTCATAAAGACAGGCTGTGGGTCCAAAAGAGCTTTCAATCTGTCGACAATGGAGACATCCAATTCACACAGGAGGCCCCCAAGCTCTAATGATAACTCTGACTTTGGTACAACTACACTGCGGCCTTGAACGGCAGTCTGAAAAAGAGGCAGGATTAAACTAAAATCGGCAAACTTATGGCTACAACTAGAATACAACATTAATTTTAAATAAGTTCCACATGGTCATTTGAATTGAATGAGGTGGGTTCCATGTAATCTTAATGTAATTTCGAGAGCAAAGTGGACCACAAAGATAGTCTGTATGATGCTGCCTATTATAATTTTTATAAGCAGATGTCTGAAAATAGCCACATGTGAGCAAAAACTGTCAACAGGAAATTCTGTGAGAAGCTGATTGAGCTCTTTTAGCATATCATGCTCAAGTTTACCACGTCAGGATCTTGTAAAACAGAAGCAAAAGTGTCCTTTTTGGAAGTCAACACCCTCAGAAGTACCCTCAAAGGTACATGTAAGGTCTCAAAAATAACTTGGACTGATTTGTCCGACAAATACTGACCATAACACTACTATTGTTCAGTGCATGGTAGAGTGAAATATATATAATTATTATTATATATGACTAGCTCTGTAAGCGGACACGATGAACCAAATCCTGCACTGTGATTAGCTACCCAAGCCGGCAAGATGGAGCTATCTTGCCCGCTCAGGGTTTTTCCCTTGGTGCCGCAAGATCAAAGATCATTTTTGGGTGTTTTATCCCATGTAATAAATCCTTTCTTGACCAAGCTTATTCATACTAGTTTGGATTAAAATATTTTTGGAAAAAGTGTTGATTGATGCTACAATAATTTGGGTTCATTTTTTGTAAAACCAGGCCTGAGAAATGACAATGTTACTTAAGAGACACTACAGATAATAAGTATTAGGGATGAAGCATTAATATTCTGATTTACAGGTGAGGTTGTTGTCCTCTGTGTGCTTTTGTACTTGAGTTTAACGCAAGGAAGGGTGGACGAAGGAGTAAAGCCATAAAATGGTACTGCTGGGCATTCCCTTGATATGAACTTAAGCAACTGAAAAGAAGAAAACAAGTCAGTCATTGGCAACACACAGCAACAGGTACAGATACATGTACATGTAGATCTCTCTTTCGAAAAAATGATAAACACTGGTCAGGAACAAGCCGGCCTTTTTTTCATCACCTTTATTTCCAGACACAAGTTTATGTTAAATTTGAGGAGAAAGGTACACATAAGAAACTGAAGACACTTTTAATTATCACACTTATCAAAATATGCAAGCCTCGTTACTTGCAATCCTGGCAGATCTTTTCATAGCATTACTACAAGGAAGACTAGTATTAAACACTTACAGAAACTTTTCCAACAAAAGCAAGAAAAGCTTCAACGCTAACACAACACATAAACCACCACTCCCCTTGAAATGGGAGGGGGGGAGGGGCAGCAGGAAGCAGAGCAGTTGTGATGGGTTGAGTAACTAAATTCAGGCTATTGGTCAACAAGGAAGTTCCATGCAGAAACTATGATTGAGGATGTTGATGAGAGGAAATTTTACTACAATTGCCTTTAGGTATAATCAGAAACCCATAAGGGTTGAAACGTGTAACGGCCCCTCGTTTGCCAGGAAACAAGCTGCTGAATATTCAATTTGTTAAGTACCATATTTGGAACAACAAGAGCGAGGGGTTTCCAAATATGGTACTTTGCACTGAAACATTCAACCAATCAGTTCGCACTGGATATTCTGAAGCTGTGAACACGCGTTACACGTTTCAACCCTTATGGGTTTCTGGTATAATCTTGCAATCTGATTGGGTAATTTGGCATAGTCTATACGAGTCTAGACAACGCTGCTTGCATCATTTTGGGGAAATAAATCAATCACATTACAAGAAAGTTATAGACAATCCTTGCTCTTTCTTCGTGTCACAATCGTGGTCAACCTCTAAATAAACATGAGGTTGAATAATGTGGTAAAGCAAATCGAATGTAGTTCAGCATTGTCTGTACTCTTATAGACAACGATATTTATTGACTGAACACAGTGGTCAAAATTTGTTGCTGATTCATTCAGCTGCAACTCGTCAGTCCACAACATTTTGACCCCTGTGATGACCAGTATCAATGTCGATAAGAGTACAGACAACACCGAAACACGTTGGATTTGTCAATTAGACACCATAAGAAAGATTTGTGAGACATTTTGAGCATTAGTCCTTCCTCAGAGCGAATTGTTCTGACGAAGGGGTAACGCTCTAAATGTCCTGCAAATCGTTCTTACCAAATTTTTCATGTTCCACTCCCCACCAAAACAGAACCAAACTTTCTTTAGAAACTGATCCCATCATTTGCTCTTAAGTTCTGTTCAGCCCTGCAGCCTTCGTAATGTTTATCTCCATGAAAAGATATAATGTTGGCATTTCTAATTCTTACCTCTGTAGTAGAGTAAGGTGTTGAGTTTGACCCAGAAGAGGTCGACCTCTCAAATAAACACTCACTGAGCTGTAGCTTTCCAGCAGACAATTCACTTTTTCCTGTCTGATGTAAACTACTGACAGTTTTCTCAAATTCAAATGAAACAGGGGCAGCCATGCACCTACAAAACAGAACAGGAAAACCGCATATCAAAGTCCCAGCAATTTCATGGACAAATATTATCGAATCAAACAAGAGTTAACATACACTTGGAATTTCTCTAATAGACATCAATGGCAAATTGGCATATGACTCACAGAAAAACACCAGTTCTTGTCAGATCATTAAGGTTAAGCCCTTTTGAGTAAGGTTAATAGGGACCTCAAGCAAGTACAAGGACAATGCCTACAATAAGAACATTACCTAAAAACACTACAGTGTATTTCTCATTACTGTCAGAAATAATTTTGTCACCACTCCAAGTCGTTCGACATGGAAAGTGCACATCAATATTACCGGAATAAAATTGGTAAGAATGGTACGTATACGAGAAAATTGAACATTTACGTTCAGGCACTCACATCCTCCACATAAAATTTGGTCTTTTTAATTTTTTTTTTTTTTTTCGTAATTTGCTTATTTTCATTTTACTGTACTTACAATAAACTACTTACAAGGACATATTTACAAAACATTGCTGTCAGGATTGGAGAACAGCTAAGAAATTAATATACCACATACATGTACAGGGTGTGAAGAGCCTAACTTTTTTTTTTAATTAAGCCTATTGTTTTGTGGTGTTCTCATAAAGGTCATTGTACTTGCTTGAAGTCCATAATACAGGGTTCTTGCTAAGTTTTTGCACAGGAGGTAAAAAACCAAAAATAGCAGGTAACTTTGTTACCTGCCCCTGCATGGGTTGGCAAGCTCAAGTCTTAACTTGACGTTCGTATCGATCGCTGTCACATGCCAGCGGCTGCTAAATTAATTTAATACTCAGCAAAAGGAAAGGAGGTTATGCTATTTCATTGGCTGTCACCTAGGGGGGTCCGGGGGCATGCCCCCCCCCCCCCCCCCCCCCCCCCCCCCCCCCCCCCCCCCCCCCCCCCCCCCCCCGAAACATTTTGAAAATTTGAGTCCCAGAAATGCGATTTTCTGCATTTTCAGAAAAGATTTACAAAATTCTCAAGGTACAAAAATGTCCCATAAAATCTCAAAAGTAACACTTTTTTGACATCTGCATTCAAACATGCATTCATTTTAACTTCTTTGATTAATATTGCCTTTTAAGAAGTAAAAGTTCTGGGTTTTCGTATTTACAAAACAACAACACTGACTAGCTCGCAACTAGCTATCAGCATTGACCTATACTTCAATGTTAACCATTATAGCTTACGCTTATGTGCTTTGTTGTATTCATAAGTAACAGATTTAGCTGCTTTTAGGACGGACGCTGGAGGCGTAAGAAAGTGGTGTCTATGCGTGTGGGCGTGAGAAATATATCAAATGCGTGTGTCTCACGCAAAATGCGTGAGAGTTGGAAGGTCTGCAAATGGTATATTTTCGAAACAATAACATGTGCCAGATATCTTCACAGGATTGGTTGGAGGGGGAAAGCAATATTTTCCCATAAACGAAATGTAATTTCACCTTTAAACAGACGAACATTCCTTGGATAATTTCGGTAAATATTTCAGTGAAACAGCCGGTAACATTTACTTGAACAGCCGGTAAAAATAACCGGTTACCGGCTCTTAACAAGAACCCTGATAATATCTAGATTGGAGACCAACTGCAGATACTGTAGTCAGTGTGCTGTGGACTGACAGGGAGCAAGGATGGCATACTGTTTAGTGCACTCTCGAATAACTGGATTCATATATTATCCTGGATGTCGCTACATGAAGTTTGTACTTGGTTCTTTTCAGCGTGTACAGGTACATGTAGCTTACTCTGCACATTACGACCATATTGGACAGTATACTAGGTGGAAATACATATTATAAAGTGATCCTCATTGAATTAAGTGTCCTAGTGTTCTTTCTTTCTTGTTTTATATTAGATAGACACAGTTGCAGAAAATCAAAAGAAAAAAGGAAATCCCATGTGTTAGAGCTGGTATCACAAACTACATGTGGGAGGTAAAATTAATGTGTAGGAACATGGCGGAGAACAGGGCCAGTGCACCTCCATACCTGAGATGATCAGCAGTACAAGCAGAGACAAACTTCTCAGCCATGTCATCAAAGTCTTTTCCACCAAACCCGTAAGTACCAAGGTTGGAAAAAAACTTGTCTGCCATGCAAGCCAGTGGATGTGCACTGTCATCTTCAGGGGAAACCTTAGCCCCTGATGTTGGTGTAAACACTGGATCAATATGGAGCAATGTTACAGCAAGGCTGGAGAGCTTGATGCTCAGTTTAGTCACATCAGGGCAAGGGTCATCTAAGGCTGCAATTCCAGCTAGACCAGGATTACCAGGCGACAGACTGTGTCTTGAATGACCATCTGGTGTAAAAAATAATACTTTATGTATCCTCTGATTAAGTTCGTCAATTTCGCCATGGACACACTATGGATCGCATAATGAGCACTTGCTGAAACTCTTGGTCAGTGTTTCAATTAACCTAAAAACCTGTTACTATTAATAATTATTAATGTTTAATTAATACTCACCAGTCTTCAATTCATTCAAAGATTGTTTAGCACTAACAAACATGGAGCCAGCAGCCTCTGTTAAAGATGTCCCTGAACCTAAAATACCATGAGAGCAACCATAATAGGAATATAATAAAAACTTGGAAGAAAAAAAATCTCATAACAATTTACTTGGGGCATTGTGAAAGTATATAACTACATAACCAGTTATGCAAAGCCTGATTAAGCTAATCCTGGATTACAGCTGGGAAACTTAAATTGCACTTTATTTTCTGATCCAAAATGTTTCTACAAAAGTTGTAGCCTTCAATCTTGACTTAGATTTTTGTTTTCATTGGGCTTAAAATTACAAACTTAAAAGCCTTTTTAATTCAAGCCTTGGTTGGTATTTAATCACAGATTAATGTCAATCTGCTTTTGAGCAACTGGACCCAGGACCATCACACAAGTTAGAGCTTATTGCATTTTGATGATGGTAGAGGTATTCACCATAATTATTTTGGTTGGTTAAACGCACTCACATAGTAAGAACTTCAAGTTTTTCACATCCTGTAAAGTATGTAGATGTCTCTTCTGACTGAGAATTGAAAAGGGCAGCCCCGGTATCACACTTTCAGAAGTATTTTGTGATTGTGAGCTAGACATAGATATCTATTTAAGTGTCATGTTAAGCACCATGTTTTTCCCAATCATGTAATCAATCTGAGTGGTAGATGCCCTAGTAACGAGTTGGCATTGGATGAACGACCTTGGGAGTAGATGGCCATTACTCTACTAAGCTACAGTGTACAAGGTCAGACAGGAGCAGGCTGTAGGTAATTTTGGAGATGTTATTTCCCTCAGTGAACACAATTAAATTGAAGCATAAAATTTAGCACTACATAGCCAGCATTTGAAAAAACATTCCCCTTCTCTTGCTTGACCTGGAAATACTCGGGGGGAAAAACAGAGTAGCGAGATCCTACCTGCAAGGTTGCTGCCTAGCGGCCGCCCAGTCGCCTGGGGCACCTTACTTGCAAGCACAGGCGACCAAATTTCTGAACGAGTAGCCCAAACAGGCGCCTAACTTATCACAAGTTGATTCATCCTCACTTTTAATTAATTAATTCTGGGCTCTTGAAAAAATGACTTGGGCTAATGTTGGAAGCCCGAAGGGCTCCAGAAAAATTTTTTTAGGCAGCAGCCTGTAACTTGTATGATATTCCTATTACACCTCGGGATGCTTTTCCAGGGACATTATAGGAAACTGGACTGAGCAATCACATCAGAGTAAAAAATCCTCTCTTGAGTAATTAAGTATTACCTGTTGGGTGAATTTTCTGATTTACAAATCTCTTGTCATTTGCTATAGTGTTCATCAATTTATAAGGAGATGTCTGCAAGACTCCTAGGGTCCCTAATGGAGAAAACTCTGGTGAATGCTGAAGGAGATTGCTGCCAGATGGTGTCCTATTAAACATCAACATGTCACAGGGCAACACAGGTTCTTCAAGAGGAGGCAGTGCGTCATGGTTGGATGACATGGAATAAAATGTTTCCTCTTCCTCCTCCCCTAAAATGCTGTCATAATCACTGCCTGGGGAGTGGTGAGAGACAACATCATTTGTTGCACTGGAATCAAAGCTAAACTTCCAAGAGTTAACTCTTTGTTGTGCTTGTTGATGCTTCTGTTCCAGAAGTTTCTTGGACATGAGCTGATTCTGCAGGTCCTGCTCTATCTTTTGATAGTCCTCTGGTTTCATGGGTTTGCTAACTGAATGGCGTTTTTCTTCAGGTTGGCTGGACAAATCTGAGAGAAATAATGTGAAATGTTCTAATTACAAAGGGCTGAGAGTAAACCCTTAAGGGAACTTCCTCAATTATCATTGTTGATGACAATAAAAAAAGAGGGAATGAAAAAATGTCTAAATGGACAACAGACAAAGGAGGAAGGATGAAGAAAACAACCAACCAACCAACCAATATAATTATGAATAAGGTACTGGAATCATTCTCTTCAGAGTGCCTTTTTCTTCTTGGTATTAAACACCACATTACCGGTATGTTTGTGTACATGTAAATGTAGTTATCAATTAACACTATTTCAACAAACCTGGAGATAAAAATCCAGTAGAAAATTTAGCGAGAAGGTGAATTTGCTTTGGAGACAAGAGTACATTTAAAGTCCCAAGAAAGCACTCAACATCGACCTAAAAATAAATCATTACAAAGTTATTATGGCAGCAGACTATACTCCCCTTCACTTTGTTTGGGATGAAAGAAACTAACCCTTCTGTAAAGGATGTAGAGAAACAATGAAATGGAATCCAACCCCAGGAGAAGGTCTTAGAACCGCTAATGTATATGGACGTCTCACACAAGGGGAGCCTTTGCATTCCCCTTCCTACTTGTGTTCCCATTTGGTGCTCCAGTGGTCAGTTGACATTCAAATAACAATAATAATAATAATAATGATAATAATAATAATCATAATCATCATCAGCTGAAGCATCATCAGCAGCTACATGCACCAGTATGCAGGGGCGCAGTGTCCTTTACACAAATACGGACAGGCATACTTGACAATTGGTACCATAGGATCTTTTTTCATGATTTTCTATTATAAGTTAAAGCCCTCCAAGGCCACCACAGTGTCAGTCTCATCACCAGTTCCCAGTTATTTTTGAAGGAAAGGTTATGATGATGATGTTGTTACAGATTTTGCAACATCTTGCCCTTTGCTTGAAAACCCCCAGTTTGTGTTGTAGCTTGTTGAAAACTCTAACAACAGGTAAAACAAACAACTGACTACTGCAGTTTCCTTTGCATTTATTAATAAATTATTGAAAAGATCCTTCGGAAATAGTCGGAAACAGCATTTGCGAGACCCTAACTTTCAAAATATTCTGGGGGAGCATGCCCCCAGACCCCCCTGCTTTGGAGAACCTTTAGCGCTTGAAATTTTATTTGTGTGAGTTCACCTTCCTGGTAACATCATCCTTACACTGTTGTAAGTATACCGATGGATATTCAGAAGACTTTGTCAGTTGTGTCAACAATTCACTGATAAAAGATAACTATAAAAATACATGCGATAATAATTCTTATTACTACAGCATTGAGGTTACCCATTAACCTTTTTCGCCACTGTAATAGACCATTTTCGAATTCTCACGGCTGGACTGGATCTAGCATGGAATGGAGGCTAATGTGGGCTAATCTTTTCAAATGCAAATTAATTTGCCTGCATTAGCCTCCACTTCACGCTAGATCCAGTCCAACAGTTTGAATACGAAACTGGCCTATTGACAGCAGTGTAAATATAAACCCAAACTAACCTTGGGCCCTGGAACTGCAACATTCTGTTTTAATTTGATCTTAATTTCCGAGTGACCAGCAAATGTGGCAACCTTAATTTGTGGCAAAAGATTTCCTGAGAGGGATGGTGAGTCAAACCGCTCAGCTGACAATGAGACTCCCTCTAGGGTACTGTGGGGTTGATGGAGAGGTGGAGAACATGAACCACTACTAGGGGAGGGTGGTGGTGACTCTCCACAGTCTGGAAAATGGGGCACTGTTCTTGATTGCTCTGGGAATTCATCCAAGTGAACTGAGACTCCAAAGATTTTCAGCTTTTTGCAGGCGCAAGCAGCTGGTTCATAAACACTCTTGGCTTTGTAGTGGCTGTCCCGCTCAGCAAGCTCAGTGGATAAGTCAGAATAGTCAATTCTAAACATTATTACCAGAAAAAGGAGAAACATGGAAAGTTGGCATAAATATTTTGGCCTTCAAAATAACGTAGATTCTATGAGAAAAGAATGGAACAGAAGGCAATTTGGTAAAAGAGCCACAAATACATACAGTACATTGTATATACATGTTTATTTTTCTCCAAAACTTTTTGAGTGCAAGGATTAATTTTAGTCATAACTAAATTTCTTTACAAAAATTTGCTGGACGTTTCATAAAAATAATAACCACAATATTACCAAAAAGTAACTCGAATAGGTTATACATACAGCCTTTCAAAACTAATGTTTCTCCTACAGAGTCCTGGTGAACAGTACATGTTGCCAATTTTTTCATGCTGTATGCCAGCATAAGGGAAGTTTAATAACTCTTTGACTCCCAAGCCGGCCTGAATTGGCCATACTTAGTATTTTACTCTGTCTAACGCCAGATGAATTTGTACTCATCAATGGGGAACCCTAGCTGGGAGTCAATGGGTTAAAGTAGTGATTACAGCAACAACGATTTCACCCATTCATCCCCAAAGCAGCACCCACTGACCAGTAAAATCATCTGGTGTTAGACAGAGTAAATTGTAAAGTAAACTCTCACTCGATTGAAAGGGTTAAAGGGGACCTAGTTTTTAAGTAGACTCGGTTGTTGTTAACTTGAAAACAGTGGAGTAGCAAGAGCAGCATTGATTAATAGTCAATTTCTTTTTACGATCCTCTGCAAAACATTACTGTGAATTACCAACCTCTTAATGTGAATTTCTAAGCCTATGCCTGTTTTCATGTCCTTTGGTAAGTGTTCAAATCTGATCACTGTGTCAGTGAAGGAAAGCTTGACTCTTGCAAGAACTGCACATTAAACAAAAAATTGACAATAAGAGTTCCACAAAGTCAAATAACATATCTTCAATTTTTTTGCTCTGAAATAGATATATCTTATTGGACGATTTAGTGTGTAGTGTCATCGGATATTTTTACTGCGAGTCAAAATACAAGAGACGAGTATAAATATCCTACGATACTACACACTAAATCGTCCAATATGAGATTTATTATTCAACTCAGTCAGAAAAAGAAGAAACGTAAAGCTCAACTTATAACTTGATTCCTCGCGTGACAAACTATTTTACGTGACTATTCAGCAAGCGACTGTCCAGGTTTTGTGTGCTTACATTTAGGTTGCTGTTCATTGCATTGGTCAAAAACGAAAACTTGTCAAACCTGTCGATCAAATCATTGAGCAAAGTGTTGTGCATTTTATTTCAAACACTTGCATCACATGTAAGGAAAACAAAGATAGAATATCGGAAAACTTCCAGTCGAGAAAAACTGACTTTGATGAAGAAACAACATAAAAAGTTGTCAAGTTCCTCGATCAGGAGGAATTTGCTTCTTTGATGGACTTGCACCACCGTTTTATTACATTGAGGTCAGTTTTTCTCTTTTTGTTGTATCAACGTTTTGGTTTTCTTCAATAAACAGAGAAAGTTAATTGTTGTGTAGGAATATTGTTTGTCTCTAGCCAGAGGGTAGTGCCTTCTCTTGAGTGGCTGACTGAATCCCCACTCACCATTCAAATAGTCCTCCAATGCTAGGTTTAAAATCTTGACAGAGCCAGGTCAAAGAATAACTTAATGACAAAAGTGATTCAATAATAATTGCTTAAGATTTGCAAGGAATGAGTACATGCCTGATTTAGCATGCAGGACTGAAGTTTTGTGCTTTAAGACTATTAAACTCATGTCTTGCATAGTTGATATACTACATTCTTAAACAAGTCTGTCTTTGATTTCAAAGACCATAGAGTGCAAAATGTATTGAAACATACATACATATAATTTTTAAATATCATCCCAATGTAAGTAAAATTACTAGTAAAGATCAAAATTTTGCCAGTGGCATGTACCACACAAACTTTCTAAATTTAAAGAAAAAAGAGAATTTTTATTGAAGAGGCTCTTTAATTAACCTGATTCTATTGTTTGAGCAAAGGATTCCAGGCCCTCGAATGGTGGACTTGTGTCTGCTTGTTCCTCCCCAGTAGATGGATCTTCTTTTAAGCACTCCTGTGCAAGTTGCATGCTTGTTGTCATTGCATTCCATATCATGGAATCAGTCATGCTTCCTCCTACGTTGTGAATGTCAAATTAATCAGGATTAGGATCTTTCTTGAAGCCTTAAGGATCTCGCAGGAATTTCTTATGTTTGTTCCTGGTTTCGAAAAGCATTGAGAAGGTTTTTGCAGAACCTTACAACAAGATCCTACAGAGACCCCTATAATCAGGGCTGGAAATAGCGCCCGTATGAGTCGCTTTTGCGACTAGTTTTTACAGTGTACGTCAAGCTCAATGTTTGCTACTCAATGTTATTCCATGCTCTTCAAAGTTCTTCAGTGCTTGTTTTTATGCTGACCACGATGCTTTCCAAGAATCTTTTCTGATGCACTTTTTTTAGTGGCTAATTAACAAAGGCAACAAGAAATAATCTGACAATGGAAACAAGACTGAAGCAATAAACTTTACCCAAAGCCAGAAGGCAAGGTTCTGTTCTGCTCATGCAGTTTGTAAAGAAAAGAATTGTATATTTTTTTGCCAGTATAAGGACCTCTTATGAATCATAGTTGCTTAGTTAGCTAAAAGGCTGGACCATGCCGGCCACCTGGCAGCTTCACCCTGTTTTGAAGATAATATGACCAATTCTCACCACATCAATAATGTTTTTTTCTTTCAGTAAATACAGTAGTGCACCTTCAGCTGTCGAGTCGACTGGATGAAGAGTGGATACAAAGAAAACGCATGCAAATTAACATACATTTCTAAGAAAGTATAACCAAGACTAAAGAGTTTAAGGACCTTTGTTGAAATACACTATAAAAATTTGTATTGAATTTAAGTCAAACCTGTATCGACCCTTTGTCTTGGAGCAATGGTAACTTCAAGTCCATGAATATCCATACAACAACTTTCACTGAGAAGAGCAGTCCATGGGACAGATACGGAGATACTTTCAATGAAGCCATCAATTACCTCCACAGGGATACCAGCATTGTCCAGCATCTCATTCACAGACTGAAACAACAACAAATTATTGTAGACAACAAGAAGGTAGGGAAAGCAAGTAAGCCCTTCTCATAACTTTGTCCTTTGAGATACAGCTAGGGAACTTAATCCAAATTTTGAACGCTTGAGTTTCAAACTGTTGCAAAGAGTGATGATGGCCTGCAGCTACAACAAGTTGCAAAAATAGTGGAGACACTTCACCTTCTTGGGGCATCATTAATTTCCCTATTATCTCTCACACTGCAGGCCCCCTCCCCCCCCCCCCCCCCTCCTTATCAGTGTTGCTAGCAAGACAAAAAAATGTTGGAAATTTAAGCAGTCAACATTGAAAGGGGGAGAGAGGGGAGAGGAAGTGCAAAAGGTTTAAATTCTAGATACGGCAAACATTGGAAGCTAGAAAAGGTGTTTTTTAATGAAAGTGTCTCAACCATTTTGCAACTTGTTGTAGCTTCCAGCATCATGTGCAAAATTCCCACAAGGCCACCACCACATATTAAAAAAACCACTTGGCTTTAATTTGCATAATTCCTGTTCATTGTTGGTGCAGACTTGTCACTTTATTTATTTTATATTTTTTACAAACCTTTCCTTGGTTGCAAAGCATGCCCACTGTTAATCCAATATTTTTTTAACACAGGAACGTAGAAAAACGTTTCAAAATCATTGAAAGAATAAGATTTTTTCAATAACATTCTCTAAAAGCAGGTCTGGCAAACTAAGTCTTACTAAGCAATGCATGATTGAATTTGCTTACATTTATGGTCAGTAAATTATTTAGACTATTCCTGCGCAAATATTTAAAAACATTTACAAGATTTCATCTTTCCAAAGAGCTTGCCTACCCGAAAGATTGTACGCATTATCATAATAATGGAGAAATATCTTTGAATGAAGTAAGTGCTTTTAACAAGCCTTTGCTTAAAAAAATGAGACTTCCTAAAGCAATAAGGTAATAAGTCTATTATGAATAGATATTCTCAAATCTTTGGAAGAAAAATTAAGCCACCTCCCGATTCACTTTTAGTTGCCTCTAAAGTAAATCTACTTACCCAAACGTCAATAGGGACTTTGTCCACTCGTCCAGTTCCATTGTAAAGGTCGACAGTCAACTGATCTAACGTCAGCTTTTCCTGCAGAAAATGGCCGAGGTAATGTTGTAATAAATACCTGCAGGCCCTTTTCTTGATAAAATCCGACCAAGGGAAGAACCACGGCATCACTGCTATCAATTCCGTGGTGTTATATTTTTTTCAAGGGGTATTCTAGCGTATATATCACAGCAGAACACAGTCTTGTGATGTCCGCCATTTTTGTTCCTGAATTTGTTGTTGTTTTGGAAAATGACGTCAGATTCTCCCAAAACCCCTTTCGGGCTGCCTAAAATGCTGAATTTGCAATTTTTTGTGAAAGAGAAAATTCGTGATTTTTCCAGAAGATACTGTAACAACACTATTTTTGTCTTGTCACCTTTTGTCAGGATGAATCTTTTCTAGTCATTATTACAAAGCAATGACAAAATGGTCTAATCTTAGTAACGATCGATTGTTCTAGAAAGAAATCGTCGGCTATAAAATGTCGTTCCTGAAAGAGTGTTCCACAGTTCACACAAACTCTGAAGAAGACTTGAAGAGAGAAGAAGTTACAAGAAACAAAGTTTAAAAAGACATGGCTCTCGTTTTCAGATTTCCAACCTATCATCCAATCTCGTAAGTCGACTAAATTCTTGATGTCTTTTTGTTGCTTTTCTTTTGCTTTGCTTGTGTTACGCGAGTTCGCCGGACAAGTTTGGCTCAAACTTCTTGCAACTTTGTCATAGATACACATTGTACATTTCACCAGAAATCACTACCATTTTTATTTAATGCAACGTTATAATTTCCGTGATCGACTTAAACTGATTATCTTTGACGCAATTAACTTAACACAATACCTAACACAATTAGTTACACTATTTATGTTAGCAAGCATCCCAGCTTCATTGCTCATAAATTTCTTTTTGAGCAGACGAAAGATATTTGTTTTCATCAAATTGCTCCTCAAAATGTGTAAACGACCACCATTTACTCATTTAACAAATGATATGTTTTCGTCCCCAACAGTTCCTACACTCAAGCTGTACCGAGATTTCGCTTTTTCAATGACTTGTGGAAAGAGATCGCTTTGGCATATGAACAGGAAGATCGAGGCAGTCGCTGTGGCCAAACACAGCCCACCCAAGGTCCAATCAAGATCGCCACAGTCCCCCTAAACCAGTACAAACCTGAAGATATCTCTTTGGATGTCGACAATGAAAAGATTACGTTACATGGCCAGCATCGATCAGAGGACGAAAATGGATTCGAAAACAGTGAGTTCAAGAAAGTGTTCAAAATCCCAGAAGGGGTTGATCCGACCTCAGTGACGTCTAAGGCTAGTCACGATGGAAGAGCTTTGGTACTCGAAGGAATCAAGCGGGTGGAAGAGACCAAGAAAGACGAAGACAGAAAATTTTCAGTCAAGTTAAATCTCAGTGGATTTAAACCAGAAGACATCAAAGTCCAACTTCGAGGACAAGAGCTGACGGTCACTGGGAAACAGCGATCAGAGGAGAGCGGTTTGCAATGGTCACGTGATTACCGTCGCCAGATTCTTCTTCCCGATGACGCAGATCTCGGTTCAGTGACGTCACGCCTTTCCAAAGAAGGCGTACTGACCATACAAGCGCCACGTGATCCAGCTCTTTTGCCAAATGAAAGAAGTGTGGATGTCACCATGGAAGAAGGCGAAACTAGAAGTGAAAAAGAAGAAGAAGAAAAACAGACGAGAGACGAAGCAGAAGGAGAACAGGACCAGTAAAGTAGAACAGTCGATGTGACAACTACAAGTCCTACTAAGATGTTTCAAAATTTATTTTTATTTTAGGAGAGTTTATTGTTTGCAAGTTTACCTCATTTGCATAAGCGCTTCGAAGTCTAATCGATGAGCCAGCTCTAAATATTATATGTTGAGTAAGACATACCGGACAATCATGTCTGTATTTTTTCTTGTATGCATCCATAGTGGGTGCGTTTTAGAAGACAGTTCATGATTAACATATTTCCGGATAGAGCTAGCCAGTTGTAAGTTAAATGATCATTGCTTTATCGATATTCCTTCGGTTTATCCAATAAAATCTGTCAGTCTAGAGAGGCGTTAGTGACCAAAGTACAGAAGAGTCCTTTTTTTTTTAATTTGTTACTCGCGGCATCCTGATCTCGTTGCCAAACCCATGGAAGCAGTGATTTTGCAAAGAATAATATAAAACTTTGTCATTTTTTACTGAGACTCCAGTGTTGTTAGGTAAATGAGGAATCATGTTTTACAATAAACTTGATTGATAGCAAACCTCAAAGTATTTATTCTTGTGGCGTAATATAAAGTAGAAGTGCTTCCATTTGGAAGGGATTGTTGTCTAATCACTCTGGAGTAAAGGGACACCAAAATAATTTCCAGTGGACAGAAATACAAATGTGCAGGAGAGCATCTTGTTTATTGACCAGTTAGCACAAAGTGACACAAAATAAAGCCTTTTTAAGGAAAATGAAGATGCCGTCGAATGACCACTCCTTTCTTCAAAAACTCTTAATAACTAAAATACTTGATCACATCTACAAGCTCGACAAAACTGCATCCTAGATAAAGATATGGCGAGGGACAGAATGAAAAAGCATTTAAAAGGTACCACACCCTCATACTGCTTCAATGTGAAAATTTACGTTTTTCACGGTTTGTTTTTCAGGGATTGAAGGTGACGTCTCTTGTCTAGCTGTATATTCTAATGTTTTAGGCTTATGTCTGTGTTATGAGCGAAGAGACGATCTTTCTTCAAGACTTGTTTTTTTGGCACACAAGACTGTCAGTCTTCAGTATTGCTAACGGCCAAGCTTCTAAGACAGAAATAGAGAAAACGGGTTCCATTTGACTGAGGGAATGAGAGACACTTGACAAATTTAGCGCTACCAGAACTAAATAACAAGTGAAAGAAGGAATGGAGAAAGATGCCATGTGGTTTTATCGACGCTACTTAACACCTAAAGCATAGATTCCATCCAACAAGTCCAAGACCATCTTGCTTTTGAAAAAGGTTTTTCTTCAAATTTGAACACTACTCTCTCCTCATTGATCGCGAAGTGTTTTCCCTCGTAGTCGGGATAAAATATCAAACATAGAAACGCTGGACATAAAAATAACTAAAAATAAAAATAAAAACTTTGCACTGCTGAGCTATAAGTTTTTGGCATTATTGTCAATTTAACAAATAGTTTCCATGTTGCCTTGCGTCCGTTCAGTAATAGATCACATACGACGTCAAAAGGTGGTGAGAACCATAAAAGTGTGCCACTAATGTATTTGTCACACTTAGACGTCATCTGTGAGCTATTACTGAACGGACGCACGGCAACATAGAATCTATTTGTTTTCTTTATGATGACGTCAGCTATGCATCTGTCCTCAAATAGATTATAGGTAAGATGAGAACCAAGCAAAATACGTGCATTATTGAGCATATTATACAATAGATTAATGTTCTACTGTGTTCCCTCAAACTAAAACCAAAGTGAACGCGTTTTCCAAATATAACAGACGAAATCAATCAAATTAGCCGATCACAACGTAACGCAATGAGAGGCAGCCGGCGCAAAGCGCGGGAAAAGGCGAGAGCTAAGAATGAGGCATCAATAGGGTCATGCAAGGGCCGTACTGGGCAATATTGGCCCAAGGTCATGCCAGTACACGAGGTCCGTACAAAAAAACGACCCCATTACAGTCCCGAGCAAATGAGGTTAGTAACTTGTTCATTATGTCAGCATCGTTTCTTTGAACGATGGGACACTTCTCCGCTTGGTGAATGTAATCTTCGTCATATTCGTCTTCCATCAGCAACCTTCAAACGGCCTGTAAAACTAAATTCCGCTTGTCATAATTGAACTTGCATTTCCCGGTCCGTATTCTAGAATCCCTACCAAAAACTAGAAATCAGGCCCGAGTTGCTCAAATGGTTAGCGCTAAAAGCGCCTTGGTTCATGCCCAAAAAGAATTCTGGGTAATTCTGCCATTCCGCGACAAGGGAAGATACCCGATTCCCATTACATTGATATTTTAAAAGTGTGACCCAGTCCTACCAGCAAAATACAGCACCCACTGAAGTTTTTGGCTTTCAAAACTTGCCCAAATTGTATCGGTAGGTGCTGGAATTCGTCCGCAGTAAGGCCAGAGGGACAACTTAACTCGTGAACTCGTGAAATGCGGTCCTGGATTCTCTTTTAAAACCAGTAAACTCAGTGGTACGGATAAAATAGATAGTGCATTATGATTCCGCAACTTAGCTGATTCGTAAGAAAAAGAAAAACCCCATACTCTTATAAAGTAATATGAGGATTACAGCGATGAGGGCCAGTCTCGTGCTTCTAAAGTTGCTTCGCTCATGCCCAAAAAGAATTCTGGGTAATTCTGCCATTCCATGACAAGGGAACACTCCCGATTCTCATTTGATAGTTTTTCTCATAAAAGTCGGACCACCCAGTCCTACCAGCAAAATACCGCATCGATTGAAGTTTTTGGCTTTCAAAACTTGCCCAAATTGTATCGGTAGGTCCTGGAATTCGTCCACAGAAAGGCCAGAGAGACAACTTCACTCGTGAACCGCCATGTTTACAACAGAGCATGTTAGGCGTACCAGTCTGCATGAAACCATCTCTCACCTCTGTCTCGAGAAGACCAGACACGCACGGTTCTTACGTTACGTTTATGCCTGTAGAATCGAGAACAGAAATGTCAATTGCTGGTAAAGACCAGCAGGTTAATTTTTTGGGTAGGCTAGGTATCGGAAAACCAGAACATTTACGCATACGCTGACGGAATGGTTGAACAAGAAAAAAAAACTCAGTACCTCCAGACATCCGGCGCTGGAGCGTCGTACCAAACGAATCATCCCGGGAATTCGGCCCGTGCGATCGCTTTTGGACGCAGTTGGCCCTTCGCTGCTTTCTGCTACCGACCTTGCCTCCCGGTACGGCATTGAGGGAGAGATATGTCGGCCCCTAAACCATATGTGACAAATCCCACGCCTACTCACAGCTCCAAACCGCCCTTGTCAATATAGCGTACGAATTCGATGGCTTAAATATTCAAGAGAAAAGTCGTTTTCTCTCTCATGTGGTAAGCACTAAAGTCGCAGATTACAAAATGTGCGCACGCGCCCTGCGAAAGGTAACATACATGCATAAACTTTATTTCATCTGGAATTTCAGAATAACTACAGGAGCTAATGTCTTCGAGACATTACATTTGCAGCTAAAATACATGGCATATACAGATACATACTAAATACATAATATTTAAAGATATATTCATTAAAAAGAAAAGCCGCTGTACAAAATGCGGCCCTGGATTCTCTTTTAAAACCAGTAAACTCATAGGTACGGATAAAATCAGGTAGCGCATTCCGCAACTTAGCTGATACATAAGAAAAAAAGAACTAAGACCATAACTGGTTGTTCTAGGTTTATTGAGGGACAGAATGTAATTTCCGCGAAGATCATGCATAACAAGAAGACGGTAGAGAAGTCTCGAATTTCTTTTAAAACCAGTAAACGAGCCAATAAGGCCCGGGTTGCTTAATTGATGCAACCCGCGTAATTACTTTCGACAGTCAAAGCGTAGTAATAACGACCAAGGCAATTTGTATATATAGAACTGCTCAATATGAGTTTTGCTTAAATGACACTTGACTAAAAAGTCGGAGATCATGTGTATTTTGTGGACCCCTCAACCGATATATCGGTCCACATATCGACCGACGCTCGACCGATATGTCAGCCGACATATGCAAGTAGACGTTCCGATATTAGCTTGTGGACCTTTGGTCTTTTTCAAGGGAAGCGACACCTAGAACCAAAAAGATACAACATGTCAGATTAGCTAGTGGGATTGCTACAACTGATGGATGACGGTCAAAACAATCATAAACTCTACTACTGTGAATCAAACTTTCAACCAGTTATTTTTCCAACAATAATTATAGATCGTTTTAAGTTCAGTTCGTAAACTGGCATTCCACTTGTGCTTATTTCTTTGAAAGACAATCAAAGTTAAAACAAAAAATCGCAAAATCGTTCACACGATTTTCACATCTTCTCAAAATAAACAAAGGCTTTTTGAAATTTCCTCTACTTCTGTCTTTTTGACACCATATTCTAAGATGCACAATTTCGACATTAGTTGCAAAAATGACCGCAAGAAATAACTTATTGTGGGTGAAAAGTTCCACATGAACTCACTTCATCTTCATAACGAGGCTAAATGTACAGGGAAACCACAAATAAGACACTTATCTCTGAGACGTTTAGTGATCCACGACCCTTCTGTGTTTGGCACTATTCTCCAGCTCAATTATTAACTGAAGTAACATTAGGTCTTTGATCTCAACAAAGTGTGTGAATTATTGAACGCGAGTAAATACAAGCCGCAACCTGGGTTTATATATATTCACGAGAAGCCACAATAATAATCAAAGTATCTGAACCATTAACTGATTGGAGTGTAATTTGAAGTGCTAGGTCTCAAACCCATATGAACCATGTAAGCGTTAGCCCTACTAATGGAAATGGGCCCACACAAGGACAGAGAAAAACTCTGACCAGGGTGGGGTGGGTGCATTTCCCACCCTGGTCAGAGTTTTTCTGTGTCCTCGTGTGGCCCCATTTCCATTAGTAGGGCTAATGCTCATATGGTTCATATGTTGTAGAAACCCAGCACTTCAAATTAAGCTCCAATCAGTTAAGTCTGCTCAAATATAAGTGCTACACGGCCAACGTTTGCAAAATTAAACGTAATCCTTCCCTATCCAAACCATTAACCACCACAAGATCTCTCATCCCTTATTAGCTTGGAAGAATTGACCCCGCTCTATGATGAATTTGCGTTCTTCTCCAAAGAATTCTTTATTGCCCGATTCAGCTAATGTGACTGAGACGATTAACGACCATTAAGACCATGCATTCAGAGTTGACACCAAAATCAAGGTCAAAGGGATTGAACGGTGGTATGGATGCAATCTCGGCCATCTTCGTCGCCAAAATATTGTAACGGATAACTATAAACCACAGCAATTGAAGAACACAACTTTACTCTCTCATGGAGGGAAAGTCCTTCCTACTCCCCTTGCGCACAACACTATAGATACGCAATGCGTACATACAATAGTCACATTTTTGTAATTCTCTGGGGAGAAAAACTAGTTCAAAAGAAGGATAATTAGAATGCAGCAAGTAGATCCCCATGATGTGCCTTTGTAATGACATCTGCATAAGATTATATTTACTAGATGGTTCCTAAAAAGGAAATTTGGATGTTCAAATTCCTTATAACCCTCAGACCCTACCTAATATCACATTTTTAACACATCCGTGCATACGGCGAGAGCTACTGAAATGTAAATTGACCAATCAGAATTCAGTGAGCGGGAAAAACTGTGCTATTCAACGTCATGTCAATTGCTCGCAATTAATGGGCCAGAAAACCATTTAAAAGATCTTGTGGTAACTTTTTTGTCAACAAACTTTGACGCAAAAACTGTGTTGCTAGCGAGAGGCGATTCAAACGTCAGCTGTTGGGCTTTGGCTGTTATTTGTACTTTTTCTAACTAATTTGAGACGAGTTAAGTCTAGTATTTTTGAATCAAGTGTAAGAAGACATCAAAACTGTATTGACAGTGTATTGATTTGTGTTAACTTCGCAAAAAAAAAAACACTTTTACGGCGTCCTTTTGACAGGGTAGATCAACAACAACGGATTATAATCATAAGTTCAAGTTATGTTTATTAAAGTCTCAGCCATATATATACATGGTCCTAAGACCACATCCATATATTGAAACACCCAATGTGGCAAGTATGAAAGCCAGCCCTGATTGCTCCACTTAATAATGAGTAAACAAATCAAATCAAATAGATTAAAATCAGATAAGATCAGATATTGGTATCCGTGGAGAGAGGAAATGCCAGAAGCCCCAGAAAACATCATTTGGAGCAGAGCAGATAATCAACAAATAGTTCAACGCAAGTGTAATGCCAAGTTTAAGGGGGTCTTTCCTTTTGTCAGAACTGGCTGGCCAGACCCATCAGTTTGCAAAGAAAATGCAACAATATGAAGCAACACTTGCATGATAATTCCTCATATTCCTGTCAATGCGTTGCAGAGTTAGTCCTTCCAAATTCCCGGTCTAGCCGGTCAGTCCTGTCAAATGGAAAGCAGCCTAAGTTAATTTACATGACAAATTGATAAATCCTGACCATTGTTGTGGGACATTAAGTGAGTGTATATAATTTAAAGAGGACATAAGAATTTTTGAGTGGATATGGAGGTTAATCAAAAAGAGTGGGGAATTGGGTTTGGTCTATATTTCAAGAGCTCCCTAATAGCTACTATAGGTCAAACATGAAAAGGACCCAAGGTTGGATCCTTCTTAGTGTTTCTTTTCTTAGAATTCCCTGTTTCTAATGTTATGTGGCCCAGGTGGGTACCCTGTGATTGTTCCTCCTTTCTTTCTGGTGCACAGGTCTTGACTGATGTTAAGCAATGCTACAACATTAAAACACGCAGTACGAAGTTATTAGCTTTTTAAATTAGTCTAGAGTGTTAAGAGGATGCTCCACATCCTTAACCAAAACCACATTCTTTCCAGTCTTAACAACCTTACCACTTGGTTAAAATGAGAAAAGGAAAGGAACTTTATTTAAGTGTCTAGTCGTTCTAACGCTGGAGCGCTAATTGGGGACACTGTAAACTGAAATGAACAATGAAAGTAAATCAAGTCAAATGATATAAATATTTCTCACATACTGATAAGCCAACAATTTCTCTACTTCAACAGAATCAAGAATGAGCTTCGCTATCACAGTATTAATTTTTGAAACATGTTTATTTTTATGCAGATAGTATCGCAAGTCCTCGCTGGCGAGGTCAGTAACTACTGCACCCTCCTTGACTAAATAACCTGGCAAGTTAATTAATTTTAAGGAGGCTCGAAATTTTCAGCTGAGGGTGGACGCATAAGCCACACATGCAATACTTTAGCTACTTAAATCAGCTCATGAATCAAAATGTCCTCTTCACGAAAACTACATAAATTTTGTAAAACTGTTTAAAGGTTACTTAAATTCGTTTTCTTGGCTTGTAGTTCCACTCGTGCACAGACTCAAGTAAAAGAGGGTGATGCAAGAGTAAATGCTGATCGTGTAACCCCCTCCTTTTTCCTGATGGTGATTCATAACGTCCGACTAAGAGCAGAAACACGACATCACTGTTTTCAATTTCCGTGGTGTTATATTCCTTTTGCTAGCGTCTCTATCGCAGCACAACACGCTTCGATTGTAAGCACGTCCGTACATCCGCCATAGTTGTCCTTGTTTTGAAAAATTACGTCAGATTCTCCCAACACCCCTTTCGGGCTGCCTAAAATGCTGAATTTGCAATTTTTTGTGAGAGAGAAAATTCGTGATTTTTCCAGAAGATACTAAAACAACACTATTTTTGTCTTGTCACCTTTTGTCAGGATGAATCTTTTCTAGTCATTATTACAAAGCAATGACAAAATGGTCTAATTTTAGTAACGATCGATTGTTCTAGAGAGAAATCGTCGCCTATAAATCCTGAAAGAGTGTTCCACAGTTCACACAAACTCTGAAGAAGACTTGAAGAGAGAAGAAGTTACAAGAAACAAAGTTTAAAAAGACATGGCTCTCGTCTTCAGATTTCCAACCTATCATCCACTCTCGTAAGTCGTCTAAATTCTTGAGGTCCTTTTGTTGCTTTTCTTTTGCTTTTCTTTTGTTACGTTTCGCCGGACAAGTTTGGCTCAAATTTCTTGCAACTTTGTTATAGATACACTTCGTACATTTCACCAGAAATCACTACCATTTTTATTTAACGCAACGTTATAATTTCCTTGATTGACTTTAACTGATTATCTTTGGCGTAACTAACCTAAAACAATTAGTTACACTATTTATGTTAGCAAGCATCCCAGCTTCATTGCTGATAAATTTATTTTTGAGCAGACGAAAGATTTTTGCTTTCATCAAATTGCTCCTAAAATGTTTGAACGGCCACCACTTACTCATTTAACAAATGATTTGTTTTCGTCCACAACAGTTCCTACACTCAAGCTGTACCGAGATTTCGCTTTTTCGATGACTTGTGGAGAGAGATCGCTTTGGCATATGAACAGGAAGATCGAGGCAGTTGCTGTGGCCAAACACAGTCCGCCCAAGGTCCAATCAAGATCGCCACAGTCCCCCTAAACCAGTACAAACCGGAAGATATCTCTTTGGATGTCGACAATGAAGAGATAACGTTACATGGCCAGCATCGATCAGAGGACGAAAACGGATTCGAAAACAGTGAGTTCAAGAAAGTGTTCAAAATCCCAGAAGGAGTTGATCCGACCTCAGTGACGTCAAAGGCTAGTCACGATGGAAGAGCTTTGGTACTCGAAGGAATCAAGCGGGTGGAAGAGACCAAGAAAGACGAAGACAGAAAATTTTCAGTCAAGTTAAATCTCAGTGGATTTGAGCCAGAAGACATCAAAGTCCAACTTCGAGGACAAGAGCTGACGGTCACTGGGAAACAGCGATCAGAGGAGAGCGGTTTGCAATGGTCACGTGATTACCGTCGCCAGATTCTTCTTCCCGATGACGCAGATCTCGGTTCATTGACGTCACGCCTGTCCAAAGAAGGTGTACTGACCATAGAAGCGCCACGTGATCCAGCCCTTTTGCCAAATGAAAGAAGTGTGGATGTCACCATGGAAGAAGACGAAACTAGAAGTGTAGGAGAAGAAGAAGGAAAACAGACAAGAGACGAAGCAAAAGGAGAACAGGACCAGTAAAGTAGAACAGTCGATGTGACAACTACTAGTCCTACTAACATGTTGTTTCAAAGTTTATTTGTACTTTAGGAGAGTTTATTGTTTGCAAGTTTACCTCATTTGCATAAGCGCCTCGAAGTCTAATCGATGAGCCAGCACTAAATATTATATGTTGAGTAAGACATACCGAACAACCATTTCTGTATTTTTTCTTGTATGCATCCATAGTGGGTGCGTTTTAGAAGACAGTTCATGATTAACATATTTCCGGATTGAGCTAGCCAATTGTAAGTTAAATGATCATTGCTTTATCGATATCCCTTCGGTTTATCCAATAAAATCTGTCAGTCTAGAGAGGCGTTAGTGACCAAAGTACAGAAGAGTCCTTTTTTTTTAAATTTCTTACTCGCGGCATCCTGATCTCGTTGCAAGAGCCATGGAAGCAGTGATTTTTCAAAGAATAATATAAAGCTTTGTCATTTTTTACTGAGACTCCAGTGTTGTTAGGTAACAGATAAGTCATGTTTTACAATAAACTTGATTGATAGCAAACCTCAAAGTATTTATTCTTGTGGCGTAATATAAAGTAGAAGTTCTTCCATTTTGGTTGGGACCAATGACTTCGTGATTCCATGGAACAAAAGAGGGATTGTTGTCTAATCACTCTGGAGTAAAGGAACACCAAAATAATTTCCAGTGGAAGGAAATACAAATGTGCAGGAGAGCATCTTGTTTATTGACCAGTTAGCACAAAGTGACACAAAATAAAGCCTTTTTAAGGAAAATGAAGATGCCGTCGAATGACCACTCCTTTCTTCAAAAACTCTTAATAACTAAAATACTTGATCACATCTACAAGCTCGACAAAACTGCATCCTAGATAAAGATATGGCGAGGGACAGAATGAAAAAGCATTTAAAAGGTACCACACTCTCATACTGCTTCAATGTAAAAATTTACGTTTTTCAAGGTTTGTTTTTCAGGGATTGAAGGTGACGTCTCTTGTCTAGCTGTATATTCTAATGTTTTAGGCTTATGTCTGTGTTATGAGCGAAGAGACGATTTTTCTTCAAGACTTGTTTTTTTTAGCGCACAAGACTGTCAGTCTTCAGTGTTGCTAACGGCCAAGCTTCTAAGACAGAAATAGAGAAAACGGGTTCCATTTGACTGAGGGAATGAGAGACACTTGACAAATTTAGCGCTACCAGAACTAAATAACAAGTGAAAGAAGGAATGGAGAAAGATGCCATGTGGTTTTATCGACGCTACTTAACACCTAAAGCATAGATTCCATCCAACAAGTCCAAGACCATCTTGCTTTTGAAAAAGGTTTTTCTTCAAATTTGAACATTACTCTCTCCTCATTGATCGCGAAGTGTTTTCCCTCGTAGTCGGGATAAAATATCAAACATAGAAACGCTGGACATAAAAATAACTAAAAATAAAAATAAAAACTTTGCACTGCTGAGCTATAAGTTTTTGGCATTATTGTCAATTTAACAAATAGTTTCCATGTTGCCTTGCGTCCGTTCAGTAATAGATCACATACGACGTCAAAAGGTGGTAAGAACCATAAAAGTGTGCCACTAATGTATTTGTCACACTTTGACGTCATCTGTGATCTATTACTGAACGGACGCAGGGCAACATGGAATCTATTTGTTTTCTTTATGATGACGTCAGCTATGCATCTGTCCTCAAATAGATCATAGGTGAGATGAGAGCCAAGCAAAATACGTGCATTATTGAGCATAATATACAATAGAATAATGTTCTACTGAGTTCCTTCAAACTAAAACCAAAGTGAACGCGTTTTCCAAACATAACAGACGAAATCAATCAAATTAGCCGATCACAACGTAACGCAATGAGAGGCAGCCGGCGCAAAGCGCGGGAAAAGGCGAGAGCTAAGAATGAGGCATCAATAGAGACATGCAAGGGCCGTACTGGGCATTATTGGCCCAAGGTCATGCCAGTACACGAGGTCCGTACAAAAAAACGACCGCAGTACGGTCCCGAGCAAATGAGGTTAGTAAGTTGTTTATTATGTCAGCATCGTTTCTTTGAACGATCGGACACTTCTCCGCTTGGTGAATGTAATCTTCGTCATATTCGTCTTCCATCAGCAACCTTCAAACGGTCTGTAAAACTAAATTCCGCTTGCATAATTGAACTTGCATTTCCCGGTCCGTATTCTAAAACCCCTACCAAAAACTAGAAATCAGGCCCGAGTTGCTCAAATGGTTAGCGCTAAAAGCGCCTTGGTTCATGCCCAAAAAGAATTCTGGGTAATTCTGCCATTCCGCGACAAGGGAAGATACCCGATTCCCATTACATTGATATTTTAAAAGTGTGACCCAGTCCTACCAGCAAAATACAGCACCGACTGAAGGGGAAAGACCTCATTTATATACCCACCAAGAGTCCCCAACTACGTAAGACACGCTAAATTATTCAGTTTCCCACAATTCAGTCATCCATATACATTTACCTTCATGTTTATCTTTTTACCTACATTCATAAAAAATTATCATCATCTGTATTAATATACATTCACTTTTGGTCATTTACCATCATCTACCTTCAATAATATTAATTAACCCTCATATATGTTCATCTACCTTAACTTCAATCACGTTCATTAACCCTCATATACCTTCACCTACTTTCAATCACGTTCATTTACTGTCATTTACCTTCATTCATGTTCATTTACCTTAATATACCTTCATCAACCTGCAGTCACATTCATTTACCTTAATATACCTTCATACACGTTCATTTACCGTCAGCTACATTCATTTACTTTCATCTACCTTCAATCATGTTCATTTACCTTAATATACCTTCATTCACTTCCATCTACCTTCAATCACGTTCATTAACGTTCATTTACCTTAATATACCTTTATCTACATTCATTCACGTTCATTTGCATCCATTTACCTTCATTCACATTCATTTACCTTCAGCTACATTTATTGCCTTCCACCTACCTTCATTCAAGTTCAATTACCTTCATCAACCGCCATCTACCTTCATCTACCTTCAATCACGTTCATTTACCTTAATGTACCTTCATTTACCTTAATGTACCTTCATCTACATTCATTCACGTTCATCTACCTTCATCTCGTGACCTTCATCTACCTTCACTACCTTCATATGCCTTCATTCACGTTCAGATACCGTCATTAACATTCATTTATCTTAATATACCTTCATTTACGTTCATTTACCTTCTGCTACCCACATTTCTTTTCATCCGCGTTCATTTATCGTCACTGACCTTTATCCACGTTCATTTACCTTCACTAACGTCCATTATACTAATAATAATAATTGAAACTTATATAGCGCATTTTTCATATACCTTCACCTACATCCATCTACCTTCATCCGCGTTCATCTACTTTCATCTACCTTCATTCACGTTCATCTACCTTCATTTACCCTTATTCACATTCATCTACCTTCACTTGCCTTTATTTACCTTCATCTAGCTTAGTCTACCTTCAATCGCAATCATGTACCTTCATTCACGTTTATTGACCTTCATATACATTCATTTACCTTCACCTGCTTTTATTCACGTCCATTTACCTTCAAATACCGTCACTTACCTTCATATACCTTCATTCACGTTCATATATCTTAGCTTACCTTCATTAACATTCGTTTACCTTAATGTACCTTTATTCACGTTCATTTACGTTCAGCTACCCACATCTTCCTTCATCCGCGTTCAGTTATCTTCATTTACCTTTATTCACGCTCATTTACCTTCAGCTACCTACACCTAACTTCATCCGCGTTCATTTACTTTCATCTATAGATCTTGTTTTACCTTCATCTACCTTCATTCACGTTCATTTACCATATAATACACCTCCAGTCACGTTTATTTAATTACCTTCATCTACCCGCCGGCTTCATTTACGTTCATTTACCTTAAGTTACCTCCATCTACCAGGGTGTTAAGTGACAAATGACACTCCGAGAAAATAGGAAAAGAGGGAAGACAGTGGCCAAAAATAGGAATTCTTCCCAAAATAGGAACAAAATAGGAAGCTTTCCTTGGATTCTACCCTCTTAAGGGGGTCTCAATGGGAGGATAGCTTTCACGACTAAGGTTAGAAAATTTGGCTTTTCCGGCTAATGGTTATTTTTTGCCCGTCACGGTCAACTTACATGAAAAACAAAGAAACGTCCCTTGTTGAAAATGAAAGTCTTTTTTTTTGCTTTTTGGGGTTCTCTGTGTTAGTTAGTAGGGTGTTAGTACACCGCATTGAAAAGAATAAGTCACAGGTCATCAGAATGCGACTTACATTTTTGTCAAGACCTCCAACTGGGGGCAAGAGAGGATGAGGTAAGAGAACGGATCCCCCATACACAGGCCAATGATAGTTTTTTTTAAATTCTAATCTTAGCTACGCAGCTATTTTTAGAGAGGTACCTGATTGGCCAGTTGTAATGACGTAATGAAATTTTAAATATGCGTGGCGTTGGGAACGAGAAATTAAAATAGCTTTGTGAAACCCAAAATAGATTTTTAAAAACTGTGATGGGCATGGGGGTACGTCCCCTTACCTCATCTTCTCTTGCTGGGGGTTATTTGGGACTTGTTTTGTCTTATCAGACAAGCTTAGCGAGATGGAATGTCCACGAGAAGAGCAAAGGAGGTAAAACGATATCGCGCGCTCTGAAGTCTCTAAATACTTCGAAACACTCCCTGTTCCACTTTTAAAAGTAACAAAAAAATCACGCTAAATGCTTTTAATTTTTTTCAAGGCTAGCGACTTTTTTTTGTCATTTTCACGCCTAACGGTTAACTTTTCTTGACGTGTCACACCTAACGGTTCACCCCATTGAGACCCCCTCCTAACAAAGCCAATAACAGCCCTATTCCACAAATCAATGCCTTATTCAATAACTAACACTTAAAGACACGATGGCATGCATCCTTCATATGCATAGAAACAAGTGTTAAAACTTGGTGCACAACGGAGGTTGCACCAACATGGCGGCTCCATACAAAACTCTGCAAAGTTGCGGGAAATGATTCGACAAATAACTCAGAAACGATGCACCGCACAGACCTGAGAATTGGAGAGGAGATTTCAAAATTTGTCTTCTACAACATCCCAAGTTTTTGGCTTTTTTCATTCGTGTGATAGACATGAACGTGATGTTCCAGAATTTGTGATGAATGATACAGGAACTTTTCAAATAACGATGCGATGTTGCGGCAGATCGCAGATCTAGAGGCGGTCATGATTATTACTCCCCACTCTTTGTATCACTTACTTGTTAACCTTTTAAGTTCTAAGTGCTTGTTTGTTTTCTTTTGTACTTTTTCGGCGATACTTGGCTCCGTCGTGTAAGGGTCCGTGTAAGAAGTACTCATTAAAATATCTGCTGTTTTGGGTAAATGTGGGCTCAGGCATAAACATCACGTGACAAGACTCCAGTTCAGGAGAGCGAGCGAGTTCACCTTAATCTGGTAGGTTTATCATTTTATAAGTGATTTTTGGGGCCATCGTCGTCCACAGAAGCCACCACGCTGGCATCATTAAGCCGGAGTGTGGGTAAAGGCAACCCTTTGAAAGAAAACAGAGGCGAGAGATGGTTTCATGCAGATTGGAACGCCTTAAATGCTCTGTTGTAAACATGGCGGTTCACGAGTGAAGTTGTCTCTCTGGCCTTTCTGTGGACGAATTCCAGGACCTACTGACACAATCTGGGCAAGTTTTGAAAGCTAAAACCTTCAATCGATGCGTTATTTTGCTACTAGGACTGGGTGGCCCGACACTTATGAAAAAAACTATGAAATGAGAATCGGGAGTCTTCCCTTGTCATGGAATGGCAGAATTACCCAGAATTCTTTTTGGGCATAGGCGAGGCAACTTAAGAAGCACGACACTGGCCCTCATCGAATGGCTGAAGCGCGGCCAGAGGAAAAGATTTCTAGCCAGATACTCAGGAGTAGGCCTAGTGTGTGTGCTGTTAACTTACATTTTGGATTTCTGAACAAGTTTTTATCATAGAAAATTCGCCACAAAGTTGTGCTTTCATTTCGCTGTAATTCTTGTGTCAAAGAAACGGTATAATAATGTAAATAAGAGAATAATGATATTTATATTTGCAGACTACCTGTCCTCTTACTACGAAAGTCAAGCTCTACATTTCTATGCAATAAGCGCATTCAAAATTTCCTCGTATTACTTGATAAAAGTATGTTTGTTTTTGTTTCGTTTTTTTTTTTTTTTTTTTTAAAAAGGGTTTTCCTGCTTATATGAAAAATACGTTTTCTCTCCCGCCCTTTCTTATGCATGATCTTCGCGGAAATTACATTCTGTCCCTCAATGAACCTGGAACAACCAGTTATGGTCTTATTTCTCTCTTTTCTTACGTATCCCCTGAGTTGCAGAATGCGCTACCTGATTTTATCCGTACCTATGAGTTTACTGATTTTAACAGAGAATCCGGGGCCGCATTTTGTACAGCGGCTTTTCTTTTTAATGAATATATCTTTAAATATTATGTATTTAGTAGGTATCTGTATATGCTATGTATTTTAGCTGTAAATGTAATGTAGTTATTCGGAAATTCGAGATGAGAAATAAAGCTTATGCCTGTATGTATGTTACCTTTAGCAGGGCGCGTGCGCACACTTTGTAATCTGAGACTCCAGTGCTTACCATATGGCAGATAAAATGACTTCTCTTTTGAATATATAAGCCATCTAATTCACACGCTATATTGACAAGGGCGGTTTGGAGCTGTGAGTAGGCGTGGGATTTGTCACATATGGTTTAGGGGCCGACATATCTCTCCCTCAATGCCGTACCGGGAGGCAAGGTCGGTAGCAGAAAGCAGCGAAGGGCCAACTGCGTCCAAAAGCGATCGCACGGGCCGAAATCCCGGGATGACTCGTTTGGTACGACGCTCCAGCGCCGGTGTCTGGAGGTACTGCGTTTTCTCTCTTGTTTAAACATTCCGTCAGCGCATGCGCAAATGTTCTGGCTCTTCGATACCTAGCCTACCAAAAAAAAATTAACATCCTGGCTTTCTTATTTTTAATTTTTTTACCGGCAATTGACATTTCAGTTGATTTTATAGGCATAAACGTAACGTAAGAACCGTGCGTGTCCGGTCTTGTCTCAGACAGAGGCGAGAGATGGTTTCATGCAGACTGGGACGCCTTAAATGCTCTGTTGTAAACATGGCGGTTCACGAGTGAAGTTGTCTCTCTGGCCTTTCTGTGGACGAATTCCAGGACCTACTGACACAATCTGGGCAAGTTTTGAAAGCTAAAACCTTCAATCGATGCGTTATTTTGCTACTAGGACTGGGTGGCCCGACACTTATGAAAAAAACTATGAAATGAGAATCGGGAGTCTTCCCTTGTCATGGAATGGCAGAATTACCCAGAATTCTTTTTGGGCATAGGCGAGGCAACTTAAGAAGCACGACACTGGCCCTCATCGAATGGCTGAAGCGCGGCCAGAGGAAAAGATTTCTAGCCAGATACTCAGGAGTAGGCCTAGTGTGTGTGCTGTTAACTTACATTTTGGATTTCTGAACAAGTTTTTATCATAGAAAATTCGCCACAAAGTTGTGCTTTCATTTCGCTGTAATTCTTGTGTCAAAGAAACGGTATAATAATGTAAATAAGAGAATAATGATATTTATATTTGC
This sequence comes from Montipora foliosa, assembly GCF_036669935.1. Classification (NCBI taxonomy): domain Eukaryota; kingdom Metazoa; phylum Cnidaria; class Anthozoa; order Scleractinia; family Acroporidae; genus Montipora; species Montipora foliosa. The sequence continues at coordinate 39,793,671 of NC_090880.1, read as the reverse complement.
AGACTACCTGTCCTCTTACTACGAAAGTCAAGCTCTACATTTCTATGCAATAAGCGCATTCAAAATTTCCTCGTATTACTTGATAAAAGTATGTTTGTTTTTCTTTCGTTTTTTTTTTTTTTTTTTTTAAAAAGGGTTTTTCTGCTTATATGAAAAATACGTTTTCTCTCCCGCCCTTTCTTATGCATGATCTTCGCGGAAATTACATTCTGTCCCTCAATGAACCTGGAACAACCAGTTATGGTCTTATTTCTCTCTTTTCTTACGTATCCCCTGAGTTGCAGAATGCGCTACCTGATTTTATCCGTACCTATGAGTTTACTGATTTTAACAGAGAATCCGGGGCCGCATTTTGTACAGCGGCTTTTCTTTTTAATGAATATATCTTTAAATATTATGTATTTAGTAGGTATCTGTATATGCTATGTATTTTAGCTGTAAATGTAATGTAGTTATTCGGAAATTCGAGATGAGAAATAAAGCTTATGCCTGTATGTATGTTACCTTTAGCAGGGCGCGTGCGCACACTTTGTAATCTGAGACTCCAGTGCTTACCATATGGCAGATAAAATGACTTCTCTTTTGAATATATAAGCCATCTAATTCACACGCTATATTGACAAGGGCGGTTTGGAGCTGTGAGTAGGCGTGGGATTTGTCACATATGGTTTAGGGGCCGACATATCTCTCCCTCAATGCCGTACCGGGAGGCAAGGTCGGTAGCAGAAAGCAGCGAAGGGCCAACTGCGTCCAAAAGCGATCGCACGGGCCGAAATCCCGGGATGACTCGTTTGGTACGACGCTCCAGCGCCAGTGTCTGGAGGTACTGCGTTTTCTCTCTTGTTTAAACATTCCGTCAGCGCATGCGCAAATGTTCTGGCTCTTCGATACCTAGCCTACCAAAAAAAAATTAACATCCTGGCTTTCTTATTTTTAATTTTTTTACCGGCAATTGACATTTCAGTTGATTTTATAGGCATAAACGTAACGTAAGAACCGTGCGTGTCCGGTCTTGTCTCAGACAGAGGCGAGAGATTGTTTCATGCAGACTGGGACGCCTTAAATGCTCTGTTGTAAACATGGCGGTTCACGAGTGAAGTTGTCTCTCTGGCCTTTCTGTGGACGAATTCCAGGACCTACTGACACAATCTGGGCAAGTTTTGAAAGCTAAAACCTTCAATCGATGCGTTATTTTGCTGCTAGGACTGGGTGGCCCGACAGAATTACCCAGAATTCTTTTTGGGCATGGGCGAGGCAACTTAAGAAGCACGACACTGGCCCTCATCGAATGGCTGAAGCGCGGCCAGAGGAAAAGATTTCTAGCCAGATACTCAGGAGTAGGCCTAGTGTGTGTGCTGTTAACTTACATTTTGGATTTCTGAACAAGTTTTTATCATAGAAAATTCGCCACAAAGTTGTGCTTTCATTTCGCTTTAATTCTTGTGTCAAAGAAACGGTATAATAATGTAAATAAGAGAATAATGATATTTATATTTGCAGACTACCTGTCCTCTTACTACGAAAGTCAAGCTCTACATTTTTATGCAATAAGCGCATTCAAAATTTCCTCGTATTACTTGATAAAAGTATGTTTTTTTTTGTTTCGTTTTTTTTTTTTTTTAAAAAAAAGGGTTTTTCTGCTTATATGAAAAATACGTTTTCTCTCCCGCCCTTTCTTATGCATGATCTTCGCGGAAATTACATTCTGTTCCTCAATGAACCTAGAACAGCCAGTTATGGTCTTAGTTCTCGTTTTTCTTGCCTATTAACTAAGTTGCGGAATGCGCTACCTGATTTTATCCTTACCTATGAGTGTACTGGTTTTAAAAGCGGCTGTTCTTTTTAATGAATATATTTTGAAATATTATGTATTTAGTAGGTATCTGTATATGCTATGTATTTTAGCTGCAAATGTAATGTCTCGAAGATATTTTTAGCTCCTGTAGTTATTTTGAAATTCGAAATGAAATAAAGTTTATGCCTGGATGTATGTATGTTAATTTTAGTAGGACGCGTGCGCACACTTTGTAATCTGCGACCTTCAGTGCTTACCACATGTCAGATAAAATGACTTTTCCCTTGAATAGATAAGCTTTTGAATTCTTACGTTAAATTGAGAAGGGCGGTTTGGAGCTGTGAGTAGGCGTGGGATTTGTCACATATGGTTCAGGGGCCGACATATCCCTCCCTCAATGCCGTACCGGGAGGCGAGGTCGGTAGCAGAAAGCAGCGAAGGATCAACTGCGTCCAAAAGCGATGGCGCGGGCCGAAATCCCGGGATGACTCGTTTAGTACGACGCCCCAGTGCGTTTTTCTCTCTTGTTCAAACATTCCGTCCACGCATGCGTAAATGTTCTGTGGCTCTCCAAGACCTACCAAACCATTTACTGGCATGCTGGTCTTTACCAGCAATTGACATTTCATTTCACGATTCTACAGGCATTAACTTAACGTAAGAACCGTGCGTATATTTGAGGTGATTTTAATACGCTCGCGCTCTCCTCATTTCGCAAAACAGTAATGTGATCAAAATGGTTTGAAGTACTTTTCATTTGGTTTGTGGAAATAGTAAATTTACAAAACAACCAAGATTCGATGATATTTTAACCTTTCTTAAAAATTTTTGGCATGAAAGGAGAACAGATAGAAAATAATAACCTTTGTGGAATTGTATGAACGATATCATCTATGGTCAAAAACGTCGCGTGCTTAAGCTCTAAGCGATATTAATCGAAAAAAATTTTTTTTTTTAACTTTATGGGTTTCAATTATAATACAAGAATAATCTATAAAAAGAAAAATAAACAAAAGTAAAGATAAAACACCCAAATGGACGAGCACGAACGAGACCGTGGGACCCATGCGAGGTGCACCCCAAATTGAAAATTAGATAAAAAGTCTAAAAAACTACACAAATCATATGAGCGTGTGAACTATGAGCGGTGGCAAGCACACGATCTTACAAGTGACCAAGTGCACGGGCATTCCACGTCAAATGTTGTAAGCAAAAGGCTCGTCAGAGTTTGTTTTAAAACGTTTTTAAAAACATCGATACTGGAGAAGCTACTTTCAGGCACAGATTTACAAGTAAAATTCCATAACTTTACAATGCTAGCGCTGTTAAAATATGAAACTTGAAATGCAGAGGTTTTACAAATAGGGGTTTTTAAGTTAAAGGAATTACTAAGCCTAGTGCGGCCATGAGTTACAAAAGAAACGAAGCCATGTACATTTAGATCTATTTGTCCATACAAATATTTATAGAAAAATGTTATATCTTTAAGCTCTCTATCATAAACTAGTGGTAACAAGTCTAATCTAATAAGTCTTTCCTTATAAGACATTTCTCCAATGCGAGACCCCAGTATCCATTTAGTGGCTCTTCTCTGCACGCGCTCTATCTTGCCTTGTAGGTAGCTATGACTTGGAGACTACACTTGCGTTCCATAGCAAAGTTGCAATTTAACAAGAGACAAATATAATGTCCGTCTGACTGCTACATTTAATAATAGTGGGCAAGTACGCTTTAGAAGACCAAGTAACTTATTCGCTTTCGACACAATAGCATTAATATGTTTGACCCATGAAAGAGTGCTAGTGACAATGATTCCAAGGTCGTTCTCTTCAGCCATACGAGTGAGTTGCACGTTTTTAAGGGTGTAATTATAATGCACGGGTTGTTTCTTGCGTGTAACTGTCAGGACTTTACATTTAGAGATGTTAAATTGGATGTTGTTAGATCGCGTCCATTCATCCATATTTGAAAGGGTGGTTAAAGGAAATCCTTTAAGGGGGGATTTGCTCAATAGTTATTTTGGGTGACCAGTTACTATACACTGTTTAATATATTGATTTATGAATGCTCTTGTAACAACCAATTTTTCAACTTTACAGTACCAATAAATGTTATTATCGATTTGGGCGGCTTACACTAATTTGAGAAACCAAACCAAACGAAATGAAAGTAAAAATGCGCAATACGCCTTAATTTGTCAGAAATTCCACCTTTTTCGTAGCACCGAGTCCAATGGATACAATCAATCATCACTACGGCAAAAAAATCGATCAGTTTCGCAAAATAGTAATGACACCGAAATTACCGTTTTGTGAAACGTTTTTGTCCTATTTAAGGCTATCTGTGACGCTCGCACACATCTCTGCAAGGGTGCACGGGAAGGTAAATGAAAGTACTAGATGGAGGTGATGAAGGTAGAGTGAAGGTAAAACAAGACAGATGAAGGTAAATGAACGCTGATGAAGGTAGATGTAGTTAGTTGAAGGTAAATGGACGTGAGTGAAGGTAAATGAAGGTATATGAAAGAAAATGAACGTAAAAGAAGGTATATGAGGGTAAATGAATGTTAATGAAGGTATATGAACGTGAATCATACTGAAGGTATATGAGGGTAAGTGAAGGTAGATGAAGATAAATGAACTCGAACGTGAATATAAAAGGCAAATGAAGGTAAATGAAAGTAAGTGAAGGTAAATGAACGTGAATGAAGGTATATTAAGGTAAATAAATGTCAATGAAGGCATATGGACGTGAATGAAGGTATACGAGGGTAAGTGAAGGTAGATGAACTATAAATGAACCTGAATAAAGGCAGATGAAGGTAAATGAAATTATATGAAGGTATATTAAGGTGAATGAAGGTAGATGAAGGTAAATGAATGTTAATGAAAGTATATGAACGTGAGCGAAGGTATATGAAGGTAAGTGAAGGTAAATGAAGGTCGATGAACGTGATTGAAGGTATATTAAGTTGACTGAAGGTAGATGATTGCCATTGAAGATAGATGAAGGTAGATGAGGGTAAATAAGGGCAACTGAAGGTAGATGAGGTTAGATGAAGGTGAGTGAAGGTAGATGAAGGTGAATGACGGTAGATGAAGGTGAATGAGGGTAAATGTAAGTTAATGAAGGTAAATGATCGTGAATGAAGGTATGTACAGGTACATGAACGTGATTGAAGGTATATGGAGGTAGATGAAGGTAAATAAACGTGAATGAAGTTAGACGAACGTGAATGACGGTATATTAAGGCAAATGAATGTGAATGAAGGTATATGAAGGTACATGAATGTGAATGCGGGTTGATGACCATGAATGCATGAAGGTAGATGAAAGTAGATGAATGTGAATGAAGGAAGATGAAGGTAGATCGATGAAGATAAATGAAGGTAGAGGAAGGTAGATAAACGTGAATGAAGGTAGATGGAGGCCGTGAATGAAGGTGAATCAAGGTAGACGAAGGTAAATGAAGGCCAGTGAAGGAGAATGAAGGTAAATGAACATCAATGACGGTATATTAAGGTAAACTGGTGAATATGAATCAGTGAAGGTAAATGAATCCAAATGAACGTGAATGAATGTAGATGAGGGTATATTAAGGTAAATCAACATGATTGAAGGTAGATGAAAGTAAATGAATGTAGCTGACGGTAAATGAACGTAAATGACGGCAAATGAACGTGGTTGAAGGTAGATGAAGGTATATGAGGGTTAATGAATATGATTGAAGGTATAAATGATGGTAAATGACCAGCAGTGAATGTATATTAATACAGATGATAAATTTTTATAAATGGAGGTAAATAGATATAGATGAAGGTAAAGGTATATGGATGACTTAATATTGGGAAATTAAATAATTTAGTGTGTCTTACGTAGTTGGGGACTCGTGGTGGGTATATACATGAGATCTTTGCCGACTGAAGTTTGGCTTTCAAAACTTGCCCAAATTGTATCGGTAGGTGCTGGAATTCGTCCGCAGAAAGGCCAGAGGGACAACTTAACTCGTGAACTCGTGAAATGCGGTCCTGGATTCTCTTTTAAAACCAGTAAACTCAGTGGTACGGATAAAATAGATAGTGCATTCCGCAACTTAGCTGATACGTAAGCAAAAGAACTAAGACCATGACTGGTTCTTCTAGGTTTATTGAGGGACAGAATGTAATTTCCGCGAAGATCATGCATAACAAGAAGACGGTAGAGAAGTCTCGAATTTCTTTTAAAACCAGTAAACGAGCCAATCAGGCCCGGGTTGCTTAATTGATGCAACATGTGTAATTACTTTCGACAGTCAAAGCGTAGTAATAACGACCAAGGCAATTTGTATATATAGAACTGCTCAATATGAGTTTTGCTTGAATGACACTTGACTAAAAAGTTGGGGATCATGTGTATTTTGTGCACCCCTCGACCGATATATCGGTCGATATCGGTCGACATATCGACCGATACTCGACCGATGTATCGGTCGACATATCGACCGACGGATGACCGATATGTCGGCCGACATATGCAAGTAGACTTTCCGATATTTAGCTTGTGGACCTCTGGTCTTTTTAAAGGGAAGAGACAACTGGAACCAAAAAGATACAACATGTTGTCAGAGTAGCTAGTGGGATTGGTACAACTGATGGATGACGCTCAAAACAACCATAAACTCTACTACTGTGAATCAAACTTTCAATACCAGTTATTTTTCCAACAAAAATTATAGATCGTTTTAAGTTCAGTTCGTAAACTGGAATTCCACTTGTGCTTATTTCTTTGAAAGACAATCATAGTTAAAATAAAAAATCGTTTGCACGATTTTCATATCTTCCCAAAATAAACGAAGGCTTTTTGAAATTTCCTCTACTTCTGTCTCTTTGAAAAGTTCCACTTGAACTCACTTCAACTTCAAAACGAGGCTCAATGTACAGGGAAACCACAAATAAGACACTTATCTCCGAGATTTTTCGTGATCCACGACTCTTCCGTGTTTGGCACTATTCTCCAGCTCAATTATTAACTGAAGTAACATTAGGTCTTTGATCTCAACAAAGTGTGTGAATTATTGAACCAGAGTAAATACAAGCCGCTACCTGGGTTTATATATATTAATGAGAAGCCACAATAATGATCAAGGTATCTGAACCATTAACTGATTGGAGTGTAATTTGAAGTGCTAGGTCTCAACCCCATATGAACCATGTGAGCATTAGCCCTACTAATGGAAATGGGCCCACATGAGGACAGAGAAAAACTGACAAGGGTGGGGTGGGTTCATTTCCCACCCTGGTCAGAGTTTTTCTGTGTCCTCGTGTGGCCCCATTTCCATTAGTAGGGCTAATGCTCACATGTTTCATATGGGGTAGAAACCCAGCACTTCAAATTAAACTCCAATCAGTTAAGTCTGCTCAAATATAAGTGCTACACTGCCAACGTTTGCAAAAAACGTAATCCTTCCTTATCCAAACCATTAACCACCACAAGATCTCTCATCCCTTATTAGCTTGGAAGAATTGACCCCACTCTATGATGATTTTGAGTTCTTCTCCAAAGAATTATTCATTGCCTGATTCAGCTAATGTGACTGTGACGATTAAGGACCATTACGACCATACATTCAAAGATGACACCAAAACCAAGGTCAAAGAGATTGAACGGTGGTATGGATGCAATCTCCGCCATCCTCGTCGCCAAAATATTGTAACGGATAACTATAAACCACAGCAATTGAAGAACACAACTTTACTCTCTCATGGAGGGAAATTCCTTCCCACTCCCCTTGCGCACAACACTATAGATACGCAATGCGTACATACAATAGTCACATTTTTGTAGTTCTCTGGGGAGAAAAACTAGTTCAAA
>NC_090880.1:39776026-39781026 GCF_036669935.1 Montipora foliosa | reverse complement strand
ACGGATTCGAAAACAGTGAGTTCAAGAAAGTGTTCAAAATCCCAGAAGGGGTTGATCCGACCTCAGTGACGTCAAAGGCTAGTCACGATGGAAGAGCTTTGGTACTCGAAGGAATCAAGCGGGTGGAAGAGACCAAGAAAGACGAAGACAGGAAATTTTCAGTCAAGTTAAATCTCAGTGGATTTGAGCCAGAAGAAATCAAAGTCCAACTTCGAGGACAAGAGCTGACGGTCACTGGGAAACAACGGACACCAGAGGAGAGCGGTTTGCAATGGTCACGTGATTACCGTCGCCAGATTCTTCTTCCCGATGACGCAGATCTCGGTTCATTGACGTCACGCCTGTCCAAAGAAGGCGTACTGACCATAGAGGCGCCACGTGATCCAGCTCTTTTGCCAAATGAAAGAAGTGTGGATGTCACCATAGAAGAAGGCGAAACTCAAAGTGAAGAACAAGCAAAACAGACAAGCGATGAAGCAGAAGGAGCACAGGACCAGTGAAGTAGAAGACTTAATGTAACAACCACTAACATGTCGTTTGAGAATTTATTTGTATTTCTGCACACAAACATAAGGAAGTTAAATGTTTACATGGTTGCTTCACCAGTGGATTATAGTTCAATCGATCAGCTAGCAATGGATATTGAAAAGGTAGTGCATAATAATCCGAGCAAGGAATATGCTCATTAGCGCTGTTGCCTTGAAGATTTCTTAGTTTCTCACCTATTGATTGATGGGGACAAAAGGCTTAAATTTGCAGAGACAACTAAGATTTACAAGTTCTTTTTCCAAGTTAATATTCTTATTGCACGATGCCTTCTGTAAGCAAATTCGTATGATAAGAAAACATTTCAACAGGTCGTCAACTGAAATTTACTTTAGTAGGTATGTGCTTTGGATCATCGCGGCCTTTCATTTTTAACGTAACATAAGTGTTTGTGTAATTTATAATGGCTTTAATGTGAATCAATACTCGCACTTAGAGTAAGCGAATTGCATTTGTGCTACTTCAGAATGGTTTTATGCGAAACAGCCTGTCAGCCTCGTCTATAGTGGCTGACAAAAGAAACCGTCGATTCCAGTTTTTAGATACTCCATGTTGTCCTTGCAAAAGCCATCTGTGCATTGATTAAAAAAAAAAACTCGGTTGAAGCTGTATCGTTTTAGAGTTGATTGTCTATATAACTAATAAAGCATGTTTTAGAATTAACTAAATTGTGGTTGTTTGGTGTTTGAGAGAAGCCCTGAAATAGTAAGCCAAGTTACAGAAATTGAAGCTTAATTTAAAACAGTAAACAATACTTCGAGGCAATCAATGGAAACTATTCTGTGGAACCTGGAGGTGATGCCTCGTCTGCGAGTGAATCTCTGTTACTGTTACTCGAATCGAGAGCTGTTTTCAGCTAGAGGTTGGAGTTGTGGGCGAAGTGATGATTTTTGTGAAGCTTGTCTATATCAGAATTTGTTTTATGAGCGCTCAAAATCTGGTTAGTTTTGCCCTAACAGCCAAGACTCCAACATGGCAATAGAAAAAACTGGCGCCATTTGATGAAGACAGAAAAAGTCAGTACTAAGTCATGTTAATTTCCTTTTAATTTTGGCGCTTTTAGTAATAAATGACAGTAAAATAGAGTGGACAAAGATAACATGATCTGTTATTAAGTGTAAGTATTATCTTAAGTAGGGTTCCACCCAACAAGTCCAAAACCACGTCACAGGCTTGAAAAAAAGTTTTCAAATTTAGAAATTAGTTTCTCTGAACGCAGCCCTGATTTACAAGCGACCTTAACAAATGAATTAGGGGTCCAACTTCCCGCATGGTTTTCCCTTTTTTTTGAGCACGCTCTATTTTACGGTTAATTATTCGCATTATGTGTTTTAAACATGCTTTTACCAACCATAAAGACCCGTTTAAACGGTTTCAACATTTGCTTCAAAATGCATTTAAAACTTTGAACCAAATGTTCGGTGCGTTTGAACAGGTCGTTCAACATTGTTGAAAGCATAAAAGATGTTGAAAGCTTGTTGAAAGCGTGTGGAATCAAGTTTAAATTGGTTTAAACTTTCATTCAACATCGATTCAACTTTTCCTTTGTTCTCAAAAATGTCGAATGGTGTTAAAGCCGTTTGAACACTGTTCATCAAGTGTAGAACACACGCATACTCCATGATCGTCACATCAATATGGCTGCACGTAGTTTATCTGGACGAGAGACGAGTCTGGTTTCTAGTTCTTTGTCCCTCGTAATCAAATTTTGCATTTTGTTGGTGCAATGTTGGAACCATTTGAACGGCTTCCGCACAACTCTGTTTCTGGGTCCAACATTTGTCCAACGTCCGTTCAACTTACGTTGAACGAACGTTGGTCAAATTCGAAACCTTTTAAGGGCGGTGCCTACTAATTCAAAGGTGTTTTTGCGCGGTTTACTGAATGCGCGGGAAAAGCAGATCTTAACAAGTATTATTGAAATCCAAAAAGAAAATTGGGAGTAACCACGCATTTTTCGAAGAAAATTAATCAACAATATTTGTAAAAAGCTTCAAAATACAGAGCAATGTATGGCGTTCCTTGCCAAATTGAAGCTTAATTATCTCTGAAAAATGCATGGTTACCCCCAACTTTCTTTCGGAATACCAAGAGCACTTGCTAAGTTCAGCTTTCTCTGCATAGTTTTGAACCGCGCAAAAATATCCCTGTATTAATAAGCACCGCCGATAGGAAATCCGAGTATCTGGAGGTGCGTAGAACGTATGCGCAATAACAATAGCAGGCACCGTCCTTAAACGGGCTTTAACAGACACAACAGACGTAAAAACAATCGCATCAACCAAATCCTGTGGTACAGCAAACAGACCCATTTGGCGAGCGCGGGAAATCGCGTGCAAGTCCCAAATTTTGACTTTGATTGGCTGAGATTACAGCGCCGGCTTTATAAACAAATCACCAAGTGGTATTACGCAAAACAAAAGCATTTGCGAAAGTAACTTTGAAACTTAATTGAAAACGCTATAAAAATCAATGATTATTCTGCTTTTTAATGAACATATATTTATATTTATTTTTTTCAATAGACAATCCAAGTTAAAAGAACTGAAAAATATCTTCTATACAATAGACGAAATCGGCTAACACAATTCAAATCTTTTGGGAATAAAACGTTTCGTTCCAGATATTTCCATATCACTTAATGTGAATGCTACATTATAATGCAAATACAATGCACAAAGAATCTTAACCCCGGGAGATTTGAATTGACCTCTTCAGCTTGTACGTTTTGTCTTCCCACTTCAGACCACGCGATGTTAAGAGTTGGCCAAACGAGAACGAGAGTTGACGAGAGTTTGTCAAGAGTTTCATACGCAAACAAAAGAGAGAGCCTGGGGAACACCCTGGGAAAACCACGAAAACCATGATGTAAACATGGCGACTCGCCATCCGGTTTTTTTCAGCCGTGGCGGACGCCTTGGCGTTGTCCTGGGGCCCCGAATCCGCGACGCCATATACTTTTTCCTTTTTTATCTGAGCCCGCTGGAAAAAAAAACAGTAACTGCTGACCGCAAAACTCTCGCTCAAACTCTCGTGCGCGGCCAAACGCGACAAAACTCTCGCCAACTCTCATGAAAAATTTGAGCAGGTTCAAATTCGATGAGAGCTCTCGAGAGTCGATGAGAGTAGCCGAGAGTGGATGAGAGTTCCTGGCCAAACCAGAGCGAGAGTTCCAACTCTCATCAGCTCTCGCTTGGCCAGCGCTTTACTCTACGGAAGAGTTTCTTTCAAATGTTGTCTTATGCATGTGCATTGTACGCATAACTTAAGAAAAAAGAAAAGGAAAATTCCCTTGGGAACATCACGTGGTCTGAAATGGGAACTGAAACATTCAAGCTGGAGGTCAATAGGCCATTTCCGAGTTCATACCTGCCTCCTCTTCAAAGCGAGTCTAAGTGCGAAGTTTTTCTTATGAAAATTAGTTTTCATTCATATGTAAAGTAGAAGCAATTACCATCACAAAAACTTCGCACTTAGACTCACACACAACATTTATGGACGTGTTTTCACAAGCGGTTTTTCAGGTCGCTTAGCGAGTGACAAACGAAAATTCCGTGAAAACAGTTCCTTTCCCAACTCGCTTAAAGTTAAGCGAGTTTGTAAATTTCAATAGAATTCTCATTGAATTTAAGCCACCAAACCAGTAGGCAATTACTTTCGGCCAACAGACCTTATTCCAAAATGGCCGTCATTTAAATATTCTTTTGTTTTTATTCAAATTAGCCCTTGATGGCTCGTTCTTGAGCTGCAAATTCAAAAGAATATTTTGCCTTGAACGAGGCATCAAGGTCTAATTTCAATAAAAACAAAAGAATATCTAAATAGCGGCCATTTTGGAATAAGGTGTATGAGGAGTCTCTTTCAGTTATTCAAATCGGAAATATAACAGGTGTGTTATTTTTATTACTTTTATTATTGCATTGGCACGTGCTCTCTCCTCATTTAATCTTACCCGTGAAAACACGTATTATTTTTAGGTCGCTTAACAAAGCCTGCAAACAAACCACTTTCAGGAGTTTGGTTTTATCAACGGAGTTGATAATGTAAATTGACCACCGTACAGAGTTCGTAAAAGCTGATGTTTCGAGCGTTAGCCCTTCGTCAGAAAAAAACAGCCCTTCGTTCCGATTCGCTCTGACGATGGGCTAACGCTCGAAACGTTAGCTTTTAGAATCTCTGTACGGTGGTCAATTTACATTATCAACTCCGTTGATAAGACCAAACTTTTGTATACTACTTCCCCACCGACGCAGCACCACAGTTTCTTTAGAAACTACCCCTTTTATTCACTTTCAGGAATGTTGTGCGAGCCAACGCCTGTAGTGAAAACACTGCCTGAGTTAGCCGATTTCGACTATTTGCTTTAGTAGAGCGAGTTTCAATCGAGTGTCGCAAAATCAAAACCAAAGTAATTACTTTGGCCAATCAAAAAGGAGGGAGACAATCCAGTAAAT
>NC_090880.1:39758526-39773526 GCF_036669935.1 Montipora foliosa | reverse complement strand
AGTAAAGTGCGCGTTATTTAGTTTTTGAAATCGCCTCAAATTAAAAAGGACATGTCATTTTGTGACTTTATTTGAATAGTAGTTTTTTTTTTAATTGGGCTTAAATTTTAAAAACAACACTACACGACAGATGTTGATAATTGCTTTGACAAACTTAATAGCCTTCGAAGAAATAACATGAACGGGTCGAAATTTCTGGTATTATGCCTCATCACTTACCTCCTTCATGTGTGGGCACACGAACTGTCATTGTCTCACCGCGACCAACAACTAATACAGAACTCGGATCAGACTTCACATGTTGAATGAACTCTTGGACTTTTGGACGTGTCCATAAAGAAGCGGGTTGTATTCTAGGTGTGCCATTGACAGCCTTCGTCTTGGGCTAAACAGGATTAGAAAATAATTTAATCTTACAAGACAAATCCACCAGCATTTTTTCTTTGAAGCAAACAATACGAGGTTTTGATACTGTAATGATTTTGGTTCTAAAGTGCTGTCAATTGGAGCGGACTCCAATATTGTTGGATTTTGTTGGGCTTCGTAAGGCTTATAAGCATAGCGGCTGCCTCAAGAAGAATTGCATAGAAATTGGGCTTTGTTTCTAAATAAACTGTGGAGATGCGTTGGTGAGCGAGGTCAGCATAAAAATATGATTCTATGAAAATAATAAGGTAATGATTGGACCTCCACTGAGGGCTTTTATAATACATCGCATGGTGGAGCAACCCTCCTTATTGGTAATCTTAAGATTTCAACTTTGTTTCCAGGTTCCTCTCCCTTCCTCCCTCAAGACAGTACCCTGGTTGCGGATGGTCACGTGTCTACATGTATGTGTACAAATCAAATCCTTACTGAGGGTAGATCCTTGACTTAATTTTGTCAACAATCAAATTCAGTTCAGTCTTGGGAAGGGAGAAACCACTTGCTTTTCTTTAACAAAATAATGTCCGTCGCTCACGTTCTTTAGCAGACTTCAAGTTGTGCTTCTTTCAGTGGCCTGGGTATACAGACCTTATTATTATTTTTGAAAGTAAAATAAGTAATTTGACTGGAGCCGAAGACGACACGAACTAATATCCACGGGCAACGAGGATTTACAGGAGTTTGCTTTAGATTAATAAACATTCTGGAGGCAAGTGATGTTTAATTTCCACTCCCTACTGGGCCAGAAACGTGACCAGTCGCAACCAGGACACTATCTCAAGGGAGGACGAGAGAGGACCCTGGGAACGAGGTTGTTCAGATGTCCCTGAAAGCTTCATCTGGATTAAAGAGCCGCTAATACATTGACTACATTTGCCTCTCCTTTCCTACATAGTTTAACAGTGATGTCTTTGCCTCAAAATCAAGGTCACCCAAATGAATTATTGCAAAGTTCTAATATTCCGTGGCTTTGTCCGATGACACGCTTAAAAGACACTGAAAATGCAAATGATTTTTTTATCACTTAGACTGCTCTTTCCGCTAATAACAAACATAATGGTATGTCACCATTTTCACCCTGACATGAAATTTTTGTGTTTATGAGCTGCTCAAAGTAAAGGAAATTAAAAACAAGCGGTCCTTTGACGCACAACCAAGCTAGTGCGAGGCGTGGATCCTTTTCGGATTCTTCTTATAAAACTGTTTTGCATACATGTACTTGTTCAAAAAATAACACAGCTCAATCCTTGATCTAAACGAGTACTAGTTTTACCAAGTTTATGAAACCTACATGTGTATGTCATACATAAAATCAAGAAAGGCTTACGTTGGTGTAAACATTGGCCGAGTAGTACTTATATTTCAACGGAATTAACTATTGGAGGGTAATGTGAAGTGCTACTTTTCTATCCATGTAAACCATGTGAGCCCTCGAGAGAAAAACTCTGACCAGGGTGGGAATTGAGCCCACAACCTTCGAGCTAGATCACCGCTGCTCTACTGACTGAGCTACAAGGTCAGAAGGGAGCAGGAGACCTGCTCTGGTGATCTAACTCGAAAGTCATGGGTTCAGTTCCCACCCTAGTCAGAGTTTTTCTCTGTCCTTGTGTGGGCCCAATTCCATCAGTAGGGCTAATGCTCACATGGTTTTCATGGATACAAAACTAGCACTTCACATTACCCTCCAATAGTTAATTCTGTTGAAATATAAGTGCTACATGGTCAACGTTTGCACAAACCTAACCCTCCCCCCTCTACTTGTACATATTCACTGTCGTGAAATTGACATCTTAAACTCCCTTGACCAGCTCCCGTCTGACTTTGTAGCTCCGTCAGTAGAGCAGTGGTGATCTAACTTGAAGGTTGTGGGTTCAATTCCCACCCCAGTCAGAGCTTTTCTCTGTCCTTGTCTGAGTCCAATTCCATTAGTAGGGCTAACGCTCACACGTTTTAAATAGCATTCCACATTACCCTCCAATGGCTAATTCTGTTCACATAAAATCAAGACTTTGGCAAGAAAATCATTAAAGTTCTGCATTTGCTTTTGGTAGAAAGATTCATCAGAACACTTTAATTTTTCAATCAATTTTATTTTTTATACTCATCCTTAGTCCTCTGCTGCTTAAGAAAAATTTAATGGTGAATTACATTGGTATACCTGTTGTCCAGTATTTTGATGTTGTTGTTGTTGTTGTTGCAAACTTTCTTGTTGCTGTCGTAAGAGCTGCTCTTGCTGTCTCATTATTTCTTCTTGTCTTCTCCTGAAAAGAAACAGAAGATAACTTCAAAATTTTGTCAAATTGAAAGAAAGTTATTTCAAACAGCCCTCTACACTACAAACACTGCTTCTGAATCATAAAATGACATCCCAGTTTGAATGTTTGGGTGGGAGAGATGATTCTAGGAGAGTAGGCCACAGAGTTCCACATATTTTGTCACTCTTGCACACACACCAATGATGTGGTTGGCCAAACTGAATTGGCTAGATAAGTTTCTGACCTAATGAGACCAGTCATTCATAGTCACCCTCAGCTCCATTACCTTTCTTCCTCCTCAGCTTGTCTTTTCATTTCCTCTTCCAAGAGTCTCTGTCTCTCGCGCTCTGCTGCCTCTTCAGCTTCCCTTTGCAGTCTTTCCTCTTCCTCTCTTCGCAATCTCTCCTTCTCTTCTTTTTCCCTCTGTTGAGCCTCCATCCAGGGTCTTAGCTCAGGTGAGCAAGTCCCAAGTAAGTCACAAAACTTCTTCATGGCTTCTTGCGGCTGCAAGTTTCCAAGACTCTCCCAAGCTCTCCTAAAGTAATAATAATAATGGTTTATTATCAGTATATAATACAATACAATACATACTTAATTGACCGCTCCCCGCAGGGGCTTTTCAGGGCCAATGAAACACAACGAAACGACAGAACAGAACAACAACAACTGTTAAGAATCCCAACTGGCTGGAGGCAAACCAGTTGGCTATTTTCAAGTGCAGCTGGGAAGTTGAACCAGGGACTACCAGGATCAAATTCAACGAGTGGTCAGAGCGGGTCTTGAATCCGGGATCTCCGGATCTCAAGGCAAGCGCCCTAACCACTAGGCCACACTGCCTCCTCCTATATCCAAACACATTGGCTCTTCATCTCATAAGACTATGCTACAACTAAAATCTAGTATGTAACCTTAATATTTACACAAATAATATACACTAAATTCATCCTACATATAATGTGATAAAGTTAACTGGAAAAGGTCGAGCTAACCACCCAACACTAAGAAAGAAGGCAGCGATTATTTAAGAGTTCAAATCTCTGCTTTGAAAAAGACCTTAAGTTGTCACAGGACTTAATCGCAGGCGGGAAAGCATTGAACAAAGAAGCAGCGCAGTCCTGGAAAGTGTGTGATGTACATGTAAATGGGATGATGTACACCCATTATTGTATTATTTCCCACCAGTACTGTTTACTTTACAGAAAAGTAAAAGAATTAAATCCTCAGATTTCCCAATGTGTTATGTGCTCAATAACGAACCACTTCAAGTTCAAATTAGCCAGGGCAGAGTTGTTTGGGGGTACAAGTACTTCCTGACATTCATTGCTTGTTTGATGACCAGAAGAGGGGCTTCTTCCTTACACTTATTAACCTATTGACTCCTGGGGGTTCCCCATTGACGAGTAAAATACTCTGGCATTAGACAGAGTAAAATACTAAGTATGGCTGCTTTAGGCCGGTTTAGGGGTGAATGGGTGAAATGGGACACTAACCCAGCACAGTTCCACCAAAGATTTTGTCCTAAAATGAAATGTTCACTGACAAGACAGCTGTGTAGCAGTGATTCCCACTTAATGACCTTTAATGACTAAACATGAACAAAGGATTACAAGGAGACCTTACCGTCGGTCATTACCAATAACATCAAAATAACCAACATCTGGAAATTTCTCTGGATCATAAGGTCCACTAGAAACTTGCTTCCAATAAGCTGTCAAATCAACTTTCTCGTCATATGATAACTTGATTATCTGTTTTTCTGTGAATATAAGTAAACGCAGTTACCATAATGAACAAGAGACTGTATCAGATCATTGATCCCCTCCCCTTCACGAGGTTTCCCATCAACAAGTAATATTACAGTATTACAGTTCATGTATTTTTCACTCACCTAGTTTTTAGTGTGAAGTCCGAAGGACGAAGGACTATTAGGTTTAGAATGGGGCATGATACGTCAAGTAAGCAACAAAATATTTCCTGATCAAAATTCCGGAGTCAGATGTCGATATTCCAAATGGTCGGAAACAATATGATTCCTTACTTGATGAAAAGAGGTTAAAAATTCTTCAAATTCTTTGTTAGACCATGTGTAATGGTGGGTAAGTATCTCGAATATATTTCATATAGGGGTAGGTGAGTCTGCTGGTCTTTAGAGAACAAACTGGGAAATATCGCTAACATACTCCCCTAAAGATAATCCGTGGTCGATATCCAAAATCGGCGAGAGAAGGGTAAGTCGCGTGTCTCATTCTTAGCAGATCAGTCTGCCATTTTGATGTCGCTTTGCTGTGAAAGTTTACATTGTACGGACGGATGTACGGGCTCCACAACAATTTGTGAAAGGTAAATAATTTACGCTACGTATGAAAGGGACGTTATGGTCTATTTTGTTGCTTCTATTTTATCTGGAGGGAATCTACATGTACCTGCCTTCTTTACATCGACAAGCACGTTTATGGCAATTAAATTACTATGTGAGCCTTTAGTTTACTCAAATGTGCCTTTCTCGCTTTTAGTTTCCTTTGCTTTTAAGATTGACAAATGATTTGGAGCAAATCCTGTTGATCAGCTCTCTGGACCAAGGCCACTTCCTGTTTTCACCGTAAGTGCTCGTACGTGCAAGACTTCGCACTAACCGTTCGGTACCGCTCGTTTTTTTACCTCAAGATACGCCTTTGTGTTCAATGTTAAGGATACACGAAAGCAGGCCATTGCAAACAGCGTAACGTAACAAGGGGTACGAATCGAACGAAAACTTCCTTTATATCAAAGAGAAAAACTATGGTTCTCGGGAAGAACTCCTTCTCTTTGATCCTAACGATTTCTTATGAGTCCAACTCAATGTAAAAAGGGGGAGGAAATTAATATATTTGTTCAAAGTTACCGATCTACATAAGAAACAATTCGAACCCTTCCTCTTTTACCTTTATGATAGTACTGTAAGCACAGTTTGTAATATTCTCGCAGGGGGTATCCATATTTGTAAGGTACCTCTTCACTTTCCTTTTTTGTAGCTCCACTGACATCTACACCGTAGTTCTGATCCTCTATAATTGTTAAATTGTGAGGATTTTCGGCAATTTCAGCATCGCACCGACCATCCGCCATATTGCCACGCGTACTGAGCCAAAACAAGCAATTGAGCATGCGTTCAAGGTTCTTGTCCCGATACTCGTCGAACCCGAAACCCTCGTCAAACCTGACCCGGAAACGTGTACCTCACATGATTTCGAGTGAAATTTCGGGCGAGTGCAATTTGTAGTCTTTGAAAAAAATTACAAGTGCTTATTTCTTCTAAATTGCGCGGGAAATATCATGTGATTACTTATTATAATAATATACATGAAAAAATTCGATTAAGCAGAAGCAACGCACGCGTATCATGCCGAGTCACGCAAAAATTGCGCCATAAATTGCTCCATCCAGGGCTCGCGTTTGATTTGCTCTTAGCCAATCAGACTGGAGTAATTTTGTTATGCATATTGTTATTATTATTATTATTATACAAACATCAATGAAATTCTGCTGTCACTGCTGAATACCCGGTCACTTATTTGCACACGAATTGCAACTCACAGGATGCTTTTAAGTTTTTTAAGACTTAAAAACTTAAAAACACATTCAACTGCAATCGGCACCACCTGATCTTTATTTGTCAAGATGTCACCAGATGTCACTGCATTGCCTTCATCGACATCCGGCTGCTTTGTCTGCATTGGAAGCTAGCCGCCAGTGTGCGATGCAAAAATTCATCTTCTGCATAAAAACCGTGACAGTCTCGCAGTGTCACGCAAGATTGCGGAGACAACATAAGATGGGGTCGTGCCACTACTTCCATTTCCTAATTTTCTTTCCTTTCGTCCTGAAGGCTGTTCTTGTAAACTCCGAAAATCCAGCCTGCAACAATGAGATCTTTTGCCGTGGAAACCTTCTGCGCACGGTACAAATGGCGCGCATTTTCAACGATTCCAAGACTTTCGTTGACATGAGATTACAGAAAGACGCAGCGGAAGTACTGCAAGCTTTCAAAGCTCTTTCACCTAATGTCTCAAATATGCAAGTAGCTGAGTTTGTTTCGAAAAATTTTCATCCCGAAGGACATGATTTGGAGGGGTGGACACCGCCCGATTGGATAGAAAAGCCTGAAATGATCGGAAAGGTCAAAGACTTAAATCTCAGGGATTTCGCGTCCAAGCTCAATGGGCTATGGAGGAAACTTGGAAGAAATATCAGCGACGAAGCGCGCCGAAGTCCCGATCGGTCTTCGTTGATTGTTGTCTCAAATCCTTTCATTGTACCCGGCGGTAGATTCAGGGAATATTATTACTGGGACTCGTATTGGGTGATAAATGGTTTGCTAATTTGCGAGATGAAGGACACCGCCAGAGGAATGATTGACAACTTCATTGAACTTGTAAAGACATTTGGCTTTGTGCCTAACGGTGGCCGGATTTACTACACGAATCGAAGTCAGCCTCCATTTCTAATTCCAATCGTCGACTTGTACCTGAATTACACCGGCGATATAGAATATGTTAAGTCGATTCTAGACACCTTAGAAAAAGAGTACAGCTTTTGGAGACAAAATCGCACAGTTGAAGTTGAGATTTCTTCAGGTCAAAAATATAATCTGTCGATCTACGCGGCTAATATGGATACGCCAAGACCTGAATCGTATTTCGAAGATGTCCATACGGCGCAAGGTGTGCCAGACGATGTAAAGCCGACGCTGTATCAGGATATTGCATCGGCGGCTGAAAGTGGGTGGGACTTCTCTACGCGATGGTTCAATCGTACCAGTACAGGACAGGGCTCGCTTAGTAGCACGAAAACACGCCAGATTGTACCCACAGATCTTAACAGTGTTTTATACTACTGCGAAAAACTGCTAATGAAATTTTCCAGTCTCGCTGGAAACACGCACAAAGTAAGCATGTATAAAAGATATGGCGAAGCTCGTAGGGACGCCATACAAGCTGTACTGTGGGACAATGAAACTGGTCTGTGGCTTGATTATGATCGTCAGCTGAAAAAGAAGAGGCAATCTTTTTACGCCTCGAGTGTAGTTGCTCTTTGGGCAGGCGTGCATCAGGGAGATGTGAACCAGGAAATGGATGTATTCCGTACACTCCAACGATTGAAAGTTCTAGATTACCCCGGAGGATTTCCGACTTCCCTCTTTCCGTCTGGGCAGCAATGGGATTTCCCAAACGCTTGGCCACCGCTCCAGCATATGCTAATAGCTGGCTTTGCACAGTCAAGTGACAAAGAAATGAAGGATCAAGCTCTTAAATTCGCCCAGAAGTGGATTACTACTAACTACAAGGCTTGGAGATCAGCAGGACATATGTTTGAGAAATTCAACGTTAGCGTGCAGGGTACCCCAGGGGGAGGGGGTGAGTATTCCATTCAGGTAGGCTTTGGATGGACCAATGGGGTGGTACTTGATCTGCTGAATCGCTATCCGGCCGAATTGCACAGTGGGGAAGAGCTTACTAAACATGTCAAGAGCAATGGCTGCTTTTCAAAAGGCATTTTTCCTGTCTTCCTCAACGGAATTTTCGTCATTTTGTTGTTCTCATTCTAAATGAGCAACCAATATACCAAGTGAAGTAGAAATACCGGTTCGTTACAAAACTGCCATAGATGGTTTTTTTCCTTGAAGTACATTTCCGTTTGAAGATTTTGAAGTGTCTGAATGATCCACTTGAACGAGAAGCGCCAATATAATGTGTCAACGGTATTACTCTATGAAAATGTTCGATTGCGGTCGCAAGTTTAACAGCAGCTGTCCTGAAAAGTTATGAGCGAGTTGATTGATTGATGTAAAAATGTCCTCGGACCGGATAAGGAATCGGGCCCCTTCGTCGCCCGAATGTATGGGCGCATGGAGTAGTCTACGTCAACTGACTATAATTTTTTCTTTAATACAGCAAGGGCCCCGTGGCAAAGCCGAAAGCAAAACCTTACCTTATATCACTGCATAAATAGACAATAAAATGAGCGAATCAAATCCTACATCAGCACGTGCCACAAATCTTCTCAAATTTATTTTCAGGACAATACATTATATAGAATTTACTTAAAAGAAGACTATTTCAATGAAAATTCTCGTCTTATGTATAATAAACAACTCAAGACATAGAAAGTTCTTTGTACGTGGTTGTATTCACTCGTTGTTTGTGTCAAAAACCCCAACGAGCGAGGAAACTATATATAACGTAAACGAGAAAAAACAACGATCGCGAAATATTGATCTTTATTTGTTGTAGTGACGTTTCGCAAGGGCGTGGCTCGGGTGCCACTTTCTCCTCGTTTAAAACAGGTTATTCGCAAACACCCAGGCAAAGGCCACCGCGACCTATCTTGCTCTTTCACAAGCGGAAGCATACAATGAGTGATTTAAAAAGACCCTTTATCACGTCTGGAAGAATCGTTCTACAGCGTCAGCCGCAGGTGTAAAGACAAAATCTTTAAAGTGCACACCATCCACGGTTCCTCCTGGATAGGAGCTTGAAACAGGGAATACATCCATAATTATGAACCCGGCCTTGCACATCGCCCAGTTGGCGTAGGCATTAAAAAGCTGCACGCGCTGAAAACAAAATTATGAAGACGGTAAAACAACGGTTCATCTTCAACCTCGTTTACAGGGCTTTTCTCCGCCGAGGAGAGGGTGGGTGGAAAAGCCCTGGGAACGAGGTTGCATTCTCTTCGGTCCTTATCAACCCTCGATTCTCAGTCTTAGCAATTCTGGGTCTTTCTTGCAACGTGACTAACAGAAGCGGTAATTTACACCCCAAGAGTTCACCCTAGTCAACCAACTCATCTCGACTTTCACCACATCTCGCCAATCTTTGACACTTATTAATGTTGCTAGTAGTCAAGGAAAGTCCCCTTTCGCCATTTGTCTTGCCGTTGATAACTATGATATTTTTTTCAAAGCCTGGATGACTTTTAATTTCTGGTGGACAAAACTAAGATCCTTTACATCAACAATCGCTTTTGGGGTGTCATGCTTCTTTGTAGCCCATGTATGCAGCGGAAGATTAAAAATGATGGTTGGATCCCAGAATGGAATGTTATCGTCCGTGTGTTGTCTAGCGAACGATTGCTTGTGACTGTCTTTTCGACAACCTAAATGTCATCTTTACTTGACTGGAAAAATGAGTTACGCTAGTTTAAAACAAAAGACCTTAATAAGTGCCTGTATTAGATTGCGGCACCAACTGAGATGGCTACCGTGACTTGACGTCATGACGTCACCCTGGTCAGGGTTTTTCTCTGTCCTTGTGTGAGCCCATTTCCATTAGTAGGTCTAACGCTCACATGGTTCATATGGGGTAGAAAACTAGCACATCACATTACACTCTAATCAGTTAAGTCTAACTGAAAATTAGTCTGCTTGGTATTCCTGCGACATTACCTGTTCAGTGTGAAATCTCCTGTAGCAGCCGCTGTACAGTTCTCTTTGATCGTGGATCGCAGTGGTGCTCTTCCATATCACCGTTCCTCGGTAATATCGCTTAAGTACGCTGATAAAGCCGTCAATAATCTTTTGATAATTATAAAAGCTCGTGCTTTTCAGCAAGTGCACTCCAGCATTTAAAATAAGAGCGCTGTCTTGATCCATGTCAAAGCGCGTAACCACATTTCGGAGTTCGTTAAGTATCCTTGAAATACTTATAGGTCTCCCACCAAACATCAAGCTCATCTCGTCTGCGGCGGATTGTGTTAGCACATATACCCATAACATTGTGTGGTAGCAGGCCCGAAACACTTGCCAGCAGAGAGGTCTCTTCGAAATGGACTGAAAGAAATATCGGTTCAGGGAATCGCCGTATACCCAAAGTACACCGCGTCCTTGTTGATGTCCGGATCTACCCAAAGTCATAGGAAGACCTGGATAAGAGAAAGGGTGTCGTAAATTTGGCTGAAACTACCAGTGTTTTTTGTTAAACCCCTAATTAACAAGAGACACAGTATTTTCTCTAACTACTTTGAGTTCATCAATAAATACATCTAAGGTATAGTTTAAGCAACCGAATCTTTCACACTGCTTCACATAACGGTAACGTTAACGTTATGGTAGAAACACCAGTTATTACTCAACAAACTGCTCTAGTCATTAAACGGAGTTAACTGAATGGAGTGTAATGTAACGTGAAGTGCTAGATTGTCAAGTAATACATCACCATAGCAACAACAAAGTCACCTAAAACACCCTATATTTTGTCTTTCAACGCTTATATCTCGAAAACGAACTCGGTGACCCAGTTTTCATGCCTGGAAAGTGATCAGCATGCTAAGATCCGCTCTAGAGAATCTTCTTTATTTTCTCAAAGAGGTAACCTGCTAATCACCTTCCGCCAATTAAAAAATGGGGTTACAGATATCTTTTTTGACAGATCAGAATTTAAGACAAGATATATAGCGCTGTTGGATGGCTTTCCTGTTGCTAAGGTAACCGGCTACGTCACATTAAAGGTAAAGGTAAAAGGTAAAGTCACTTTATTTAACGTCGGTAGTTCCTTCAGCTACGAGGCTGGTATCAATGGAAGCCGACGGTTCGCCCTTTACCCCCCTCTCTCTGTCAGTGCTCCGTTTTAAGGAGATTTAAAGGTATAGCTACACGGATCAGAGGAAAGTCGAAACAGACGTTGAAGTCACGCATTTAATTTAATTGTTGTTTACAAGATCCACAACATAGTTGTTTGGTGGTGCAGTGTTGCAGAGTCAATACATCTAAATAGTATGCTTTCTTGAAAGGGTTGAAACTGTTTCTAGCCACCTAAACAACGGCTAAATGGAAGAGGACGAGGCTCCAGGCTCCCAGATAGTCGGGAAAACGAAAATAACTGTGTGAAAAGCGAGTGGGAGCTTGGGTCCTCGACTCAAGTCCTCTCTCGCTTTGCACATGCAGTTGTTTTCGTTTTCCCGACTATCTGAAAGCCTGGAACAGGCTACTTCAAACAAAGAAATATTTGCAATAACGTGAAGTTGTATTTTATGATGAAGCCTACGTCGTTGGTCTTTCTTTAGTTCTCCATTGTTTTGCTATCAATGAGAGGTCATTTCCATTGAAAACTTACCCTTTTTGTTCAAATAGCATTTGCATACACTGCCTATAACAATAGGTACCTGTTTGATGTGGTCTCCACTGCTCATCTGCCCATGCGCCGAATCCATCCAACAGCAGCTTGCATTTCTCCCAGCATGCAATTTGGCTCACAGCCTTGAAACCATCCATTTCTGTTGAAAGATTAAGGGAGTGAAAATTCTTACCATGTCAAGCACACTTAAAGTTGAAGCTCAAATAATCGTATTTAGTCATCCTTGGATCTTTACCTTAGAATTTCAGAACTACGACGTGGCTCAATAAAAATAATTCCACTGTCTGCCCCATTCATCGTACAAATTGATCAATCAAAATGTTATAACCCTCAAAGATTTTGAAACTTTGGCCAAGCTACAACGGTATTCCGAACCAAAAAAATGAATGCAGTTGGAAATTGTCATTTCGTTTGTTACAAGCTCGACACCGATTCGAGCAGTCGGTGCACCAGCTTTCTTTTTCGATTTGCATGGCAGTCTGTAAATTATTTCCTTTTTTCAGTTTTTCTTTCTCTTCTTTTTAGAAAATGGCGAGAAAATAGTTTAAGCTACAACTCGTATTTTCAATCTGTATTTCATTGAAGATTTTGGAACGTGCGTTTGGTGGTCCGCTGGCTGTCTTTTGACATTTTTTTCTCGATTATTTAGAATTTATAGCAACGTATGCGTGGTTACCCCCAATTTTCTTTTTGGATACCGAAATCACTTGCTAAGTTCTGCTTTCTTCGCATAGTTTTGAACCGCGCAAAAATATCCCTATATTAATAAGCACCGCCGATAGGAAATCCGACTGAGAGATGCGCAGAACGTATGCGCAATAACAATAGTAGACACCGTACTAAGTGTAATGTTAAGGTGCACTTTTCGAACACGATGCTGCAATTGTCTCACCTTTTGTCATCATTCTCATTGCTAACGGAACGGAGAACTCAATTTTTCCACCTCCCAATGGTTCCTGCAAGAAATCATGAGTTCTGTTACCCAGGCTCCCGTGATGCTGAAATGAACCATGTCGGCAGCCTGGGGAGAGAGACAGCCTGTCAAGAACTCAACGACTTCTCCCCCTCAATTGAAGGATTATTCTTAATTGTCAATTTGCTCCAAGTGAGGTACTATCGTTCATTTTGGACACTGAAAGTTTGATAGGGATCATGGGAAATGAACATATATATTTTAAAAGCCCAACCAAAATGTCTGAACTCGCAGGATTCCAATCTGGGAACGTTTCATTAATAACCCCTTAACTTAACCACTAGACTACCACGTCACGAAATGCGAAGACGTCAATAATTTTTTCTTCCAAATGCCGCTGTAAACGCGTATTAACACCCGCTAAGAAGCAAGCTTACACATCGAAAAATGTCGGTTACCAAACGTCAAGAGAAAGCTAACCATTTTAAAATCAAGCCTTAAACTTAACCATTATTCAGCAATGATTTTATTTATATACTAATTAGTTTTGGTAAATAATCATGGATGAAAACAGTTCCTTCAAAGTGGGTGCTCCGGGTTTATTTCCTGCATGTCCAAGGACTAATTTTACTTTTTTTCTTATTATCTGCTACCACAAGTCCTGGGACAGAGTAATCTATATGGAGAATAATACTTCATTTGGAGCAAGCTGACAGTGAAGAATAATCATCCTTCATTTGAGGAAGAGATCGTGTTAAAGGACTGCTGGTTTCATTCACCTGGTCAGCGATATTTTCTCTGCCGAAGACTAATCAAAAAGTATTGTCTTGGGGCCGCCGTAGATATATCTGTCCGCTATCCCTTTGCTTACAGCGTTTATTACTTCAGAGGAAATTCTTGTTATGTCAAATTCTTGTTATGTTAAGATCCAATTCAGACAGTAAATTTTGCGTGCGCTTAATCAAGAGAAATTGTATTGGCTTTACAATAGTATGTGAACATAATGGGTCACAACACCGTCTTAATTATTGAAGTCCGTATGACGCTTATTTCTTTCCTCGTTTTTAGCTTTTCGTTTATATATCTAAAGTAT
Source organism: Montipora foliosa (assembly GCF_036669935.1). NCBI lineage: Eukaryota > Metazoa > Cnidaria > Anthozoa > Scleractinia > Acroporidae > Montipora > Montipora foliosa. The sequence goes on along the minus strand of NC_090880.1, from coordinate 39,759,729 downwards.
GGAGTGCAGTACTTCAAAAATTTTCCCTCGTAGTTTATCCACGCGTTTTAGCGGGCCTCTGATTTGCACCCAAAGAAATTTGGCCGAGCCAGTTGGGTCCTGGTAACTAGTGACGTCAAAGGAGTAACTTGTAGAATAGACCATTTTACAGTTGTAGCTGAGTTACCTGGCCTACGAATGGAAGCGAGGCTGCTGATGACCCTGTTTTGATACAAACCTCCGTGCTTTTGTAATGTTAATACGGACTAATTAGAATTACAACAACACAATTTGCATGATAAAAGCAGTCGGGGCTGTATCAATGCAAGGTCACCGGCAGCCTCGCAGCCATTCATAGGCTGGGTCGCAGAGCAAACAACTGTAAAATGGCCTATTCAAAATGGCCGCCGTGTTTGCAAAAAGGTCTATTATTGACTTCTTTGACGTCATAAATTATCAGGACCAAACGGGCTCGGCCAAAAATCAAAGGCCCACTACTGTAAAACGCGTGGATACACTATAAGGGAAAGAGTTTTTGAAATACTACACTCGAGACACTACAGACATTAAATGAAAAAATAAAAAAACAGGGAGATCATGCGATACTCTGCTATTCGACGTTAACATGTTGTTATTGTACCGTACAAATTTCATTTACCTCGTATAAACCAGTCAAGAGGGGGGTCTTTTAGCCCCTCGCATAGGGTATAATCTAAAATTATCTCGGCCCAATATTTTCCAGGTTCTTGCGGTAAAAACACAGCTTTGTACAATCCATTACTCAAATCATATACTGTGGCAGCCATATTGGATGGTCCCCGTATGTTGACCCGCCAAGAATCTCCTCCAGTGGTCTTGTTCACATTTTTCACAGAGACAGACTGAATGTAAATTTTGCTGAAGAAACCGGCAGGTCGAATATCCATTTCTTTCACATAGCTTTTATGAGCCTCCGTTTGGAGTTTCGCATTCAGTGGTTTTGCATCCCATTCCATGTGCTGTAAGCATCGACCAATCACGTTCCTCCAGTCATATCTGTGCATGCGCATTTTGCACCAGCTGAGCTTGAAATTCACAACATTCTTTCTGTAGGTCATTTTCTCCTTTTCAATGTCGTCTTGTGCACATGAGCGTGGTGAAATCAAATATGTAAGAATGACCACTGAGAGTATACTCATTGCGCAGGTCACAGACCCAAAACAGCGCTTTACACTTGGTCCTTGC